>NW_027269105.1:0-36080 GCF_963676685.1 Mytilus edulis
ATACCAAGCATGTTTCATTAGATAGACCATCTAACATCATAGTACTATCTTTCAACACAATAAAAACCAATTATACCAAGCATGTTTCATTAGATAGACCATCTAACATCATAGTACTATCTTTCTACACAATAAAACCAATTATACCAAGCATGTTTCATTAGATAGACCATCTAACATCATAGTACTATTTTATGTCGCAATAAAAACCAATTATACCAAGCATGTTTCATTAGATAGACCATCTAACATCATAGTACTATCTTTTTACACAATGAAAACCAATTATACCAAGCATGTTTCATTAGATAGACCATCTAACATCATAGTACTATCTTTCTACACAATAAAAACCAATTATACCAAGCATGTTTCATTAGATAGACCATCTAACATCATAGTACTATCTTTCTACACAATAAAAACCAATTATACCAAGCATGTTTCATTAGATAGACCATCTTACATCATAGTACTATCTTTCTCCACAATAAAAACCAATTATACCAAGCATGTTTCATTAGATAGACCATCTAACACCATAGTACTATCTTTCTACACAATAAAAACCAATTATACCAAGCATGTTTCATTAGATAGACCATCTAACATCATAGTTCTATCTTTCTACACAATAAAAACCAATTATACCAAGCATGTTTCATTAGATAGACCATCTAACATCATAGTACTATCTTTCTACACAATAAAAACCAATTATACCAAGCATGTTTCATTAGATAGACCATCTAACATCATAGTACTATCTTTCTACACAATAAAAACCAATTATACCAAGCATGTTTCATTAGATAGACGATCTAACATTATAGTACTATCTTTCTACATAATAAAAACCAATTATACCAAGCACGTTCATTAGATAGACCATTAAACATCATAGTACTATCTGTCTACACAATAAAAACCAATTATACCAAGCATGTTTCATTAGATAGACCATCTAACATCATAATACTATCATTCTACATAATAAAAACCAATTATACCAAGCATGTTTCATTAGATAGACCATCTAACATCATAGTATTATCTTTATACACAATAAGAACCAATTATACCAAGCATGTTTCATTAGATAGACCATCTAACATCATAGTACTATCTTTCTACACAATAAAAGCCAATTATACCAAGCATGTTTCATTAGATAGACCATCTAACATCATAGTACTATCTTTCTACACAATAAAAATCAATTATACCAAGCAGGTTTCATTAGATAGACCATCTAACATCATAGTACTATCTTTCTACACAATAAAAACCAATTATACCAAGCATGTTTCATTAGATAGAACATCTAACATCATAGTACTAACTTTCTACACAATAAAAACCAATTATACCAAGCATGTTTCATTAGATAGACTATCTAACATCATAGTACTATCTTATGTCGCAATAAAAACCAATTATACCAAGCATGTTTCATTAGATAGACCATCTAACATCATAGTACTATCTGTCTACACAATAAAAACCAATTATACCAAGCATGTTTCATTAGATAGACCATCTAACATCATAGTACTATCTTTCTACACAATAAAAACCAATTATACCAAGCATGTTTCATTAGATAGACCATCTAACATCATAGTACTATCTTTCTACACAATAAAAACCAATTATACCAAGCATTTTTCATTAGATATACCATCTAACATCATAGTACTATCTTTCTACACAATAAAAACCATTTATACCAAGCATGTTTCATTAGATAGACCATCTAACATCATAGTACTATCTTTCTACATAATAAAAACCAATTATACCAAGCATGTTTCATTAGATAGACCATCTAACATCATAGTACTATCTTTCTACACAATAAAAACCAATTATACCAAACATGTTTCAAAAGATAGACCAACTAATATCATAGTACTATCTTTCTACACAATAAAAACCAATTATACCAAGCATGTTTCATTAAATAGACCATCTAACATCATAGTACTATCTTTCTACACAATAAAAACCAATTATACCAAGCATGTTTCATTAGATAGACCATCTAACATCATAGTACTAACTTTCTACACAATAAAAACCAATTATACCAAGCATGTTTCATTAGATAGACTATCTAACATCATAGTACTATCTTATGTCGCAATAAAAACCAATTATACCAAGCATGTTTCATTAGATAGACCATCTAACATCATAGTACTATCTTTCTACACAATAAAAACCAATTATACCAAGCATGTTTCATTAGATAGACCATCTAACATCATAGTACTATCTTTCTACACAATAAAAACCAATTATACCAAGCATGTTTCATTAGATAGACCATCTAACATCATAGTACTATCTTTCTACACAATAAAAACCAATTATACCAAGCATGTCTCATTAGATAGACCATCTAACATCATAGTACTATCTTTCTACACAATAAAAACCATTTATACCAAGCATGTTTCATTAGATAGACCATCTAACATCATAGTACTATCTTTCTACACAATAAAAACCAATTATACCAAGCATGTTTCATTAGATAGACCATCTAACATCATAGTACTATCTTTCTACACAATAAAAACCAATTATACCAAGCATGTTTCATTAGATAGACCATGTAACATCATAGTACTATCTTTCTACACAATAAAAACCAATTATACCAAACATGTTTCATTAGATTTACCATCTAACATCATAGTACTATCTTTCTACACAATAAAAACCAATTATACCAAGCATGTTTCATTAGATAGACCATCTAACATCATAGTACTATCTTATGTTGCAATAAAAACCAATTATACCAAGCATGTTTCATTAGATAGACCATCTAACATAATAGGACTATCTTTCTACACAATAAAAACCAATTATACCAAGCATGTTTCATTAGATAGACCATCTAACATCATAGTACTATCTTTCTACACAATAAAAACCAATTATACCAAGGATGTTTCATTAGATAGACCATCTAACATCATAGTACTATCTTTCTACACAATAAAAACCAATTATACCAAGCATGTTTCATTAGATAGACCATCTAACATCATAGTACTATCTTATGTCGCAATAAAAACCAATTATACCAAGCATGTTTCATTAGATAGACCATCTAACATCATAGTATATCTTATGTTGCAATAAAAACCAATTATACCAAGCATGTTTCATTAGATAGACCATCTAACATCATAGTACTATCTTTCTACACAATAAAAACCAATTATACCAAGCATGTTTCATTAGATAGACCATCTAACATCATAGTACTATCTTTCTACACAATAAAAACCAATTATACCAAGCATGTTTCATTAGATAGACCATCTAACATCATAGTACTATCTTTCTACACAATAAAAACCAATTATACCAAGCATGTTTCATAAGTTAGACAATCTAACATCATAGTACTATCTTTCTACACAATAAAAACCAATTATACCAAACATGTTTCATTAGATAGACCATCTTACATCATAGTACTATCTTTCTACACAATAATAACCAATTATACCAAGCATGTTTCATTAGATAGACCATCTAACATCATAGTACTATCTTATGTCGCAATAAAAACCAATTATACCAAGCATGTTTCATTAGATAGACCATGTAACATCATAGTACTATCTTTCTACACTATAAAACCAATTATACCAAGCATGTTTCATTAGATAGACCATCTAACATCATAGTACTATCTTTCTACACAATAAAAACCAATTATACCAAGCATGTTTCATTAGATAGACCATCTAACATCATAGTACTATCATTCTACACAATAAAAACCAATTATACCAAGCATGTTTCATTAGATAGACCATCTAACATCATAGTACTATCTCTCTACACAATAAAAGCCAATTATACCAAGCATGTTTCATTAGATAGACCATCTAACATCATAGTACTATCTTTCTACACAATAAAAACCAATTATACCAAGCATGTATCAAAAGATAGACCAACTAACATCATAGTACTATCTTTCTACACAATAAAAACCAATTATACCAAGCATGTTTCATTAGATAGACCATCTAACATCATAGTACTAACTTTCTACACAATAAAAACCAATTATACCAAGCATGTTTCATTAGATAGACTATCTAACATCATAGTACTATCTTATGTCGCAATAAAAACCAATTATACCAAGCATGTTTCATTAGATAGACCATCTAACATCATAGTACTATCTTTCTACACAATAAAAACCAATTATACCAAGCATGTTTCATTAGATAGACCATCTAACATCATAGTACTATCTTTCTACACAATAAAAACCAATTATACCAAGCATGTTTTATAAGATAGACCATCTAACATCATAGTACTATCTTTCTACACAATAAAAACCAATTATACCAAGCATGTCTCATTAGATAGACCATCTAACATCATAGTACTATCTTTCTACACAATAAAAACCATTTATACCAAGCATGTTTCATTAGATAGACCATCTAACATCATAGTACTATCTTTCTACACAATAAAAACCAATTATACCAAGCATGTTTCATTAGATAGACCATCTAACATCATAGTACTATCTTTCTACACAATAAAAACCAATTATACCAAGCATGTTTCATTAGATAGACCATCTAACATCATAGTACTATCTTATGTTGCAATAAAAACCAATTATACCAAGCATGTTTCATTAGATAGACCATCTAACATAATAGGACTATCTTTCTACACAATAAAAACCAATTATACCAAGCATGTTTCATTAGATAGACCATCTAACATCATAGTACTATCTTTCTACACAATAAAAACCAATTATACCAAGCATGTTTCATTAGATAGACCATCTAACATCATAGTACTATCTTTCTACACAATAAAAACCAATTATACCAAGCATGTATCAAAAGATAGACCAACTAACATCATAGTACTATCTTTCTACACAATAAAAACCAATTATACCAAGCATGTTTCATTAAATAGACCATCTAACATCATAGTACTATCTTTCTACACAATAAAAACCAATTATACCAAGCATGTTTCATTAGATAGACCATCTAACATCATAGTACTATCTTTCTACACAATAAAAACCAATTATACCAAGCATGTTTCATTAGATAGACCATCTAACATCATAGTACTATCTTTCTACACAATAAAAACCAATTATACCAAGCATGTTTCATTAGATAGACAATCTAACATCATAGTACTATCTTTCTACACAATAAAAACCAATTATACCAAGCATGTTTCATTAGATAGACCATCTAACATCATAGTACTATCTTTCTACACAATAATAACCAATTATACCAAGCATGTTTCATTAGATAGACCATCTAACATCATAGTACTATCTTTCTACACAATAAAAACCAATTATACCAAGCATGTTTCATTAGATAGACCATCTAACATCATAGTACTATCTTTCTACACAATAATAACCAATTATACCAAGCATGTTTCATTAGATAGACCATCTAACATCATAGTACTATCTTTCTACACAATAAAAACCAATTATACCAAGGATGTTTCATTAGACAGACCATCTAACATCATAGTACTATCATTCTACACAATAAAAACCAATTATACCAAGCATGTTTCATTAGATAGACCATCTAACATCATAGTACTATCTTATGTCGCAATAAAAACCAATTATACCAAGCATGTTTCATTAGATAGACCATGTAACATCATAGTACTATATTTCTACACTATAAAAACCAATTATACCAAGCATGTTTCATTAGATAGACCATCTAACATCATAGTACTATCTTTCTACACAATAAAAACCAATTATACCAAGCATGTTTCATTAGATAGACCATCTAACATCATAGTACTATCATTCTACACAATAAAAACCAATTATACCAAGCATGTTTCATTAGATAGACCATCTAACATCATAGTACTATCTTTCTACACAATAAAAGCCAATTATACCAAGCATGTTTCATTAGATAGACCATTTAACATCATAGTACTATCTTTCTACACAATAAAAACCAATTATACCAAGCATGTTTCAAAAGATAGACCAACTAATATGATAGTACTTTCTTTCTACACAATAAAAACCAATTATACCAAGCATGTTTCATTAGATAGACCATCTAACATCATAGTACTATCTTTCTACACAATAAAAACCAATTATACCAAGCATGCTTCGTTAGATAGACCATCTAACATCATAGTACTATCTTTCTACACAATAAAAATCAATTATACCAAGCATGTTTCATTAGATAGACCATCTAACATCATAGTACTGTCTTTCTACACAATAAAAACCAATTATACCAAGCATGTTTCATTAGATAGACCATCTAACATCATAGTACTAACTTTCTACACAATAAAAACCAATTATACCAAGCATGTTTCATTAGATAGACTATCTATATATATAGCTAACATCATAGTACTATCTTATGTCGCAATAAAAACCAATTATACCAAGCATGTTTCATTAGATAGACCATCTAACATCATAGTACTATCTTTCTACACAATAAAAACCAATTATACCAAGCATGTTTCATTAGATAGACCATCTAACATCATAGTACTATCTTTCTACACAATAAAAACCAATTATACCAAGCATGTTTCATTAGATAGACCATCTAACATCATAGTACTATCTTTCTACACAATAAAAACCAATTATACCAAGCATGTTTCATTAGATAGACGATCTAACATTATAGTACTATCTTTCTACATAATAAAAACCAATTATACCAAGCACGTTCATTAGATAGACCATTAAACATCATAGTACTATCTGTCTACACAATAAAAAACAATTATACCAAGCATGTTTCATTAGATAGACCATCTAACATCATAATACTATCATTCTACATAATAAAAACCAATTATACCAAGCATGTTTCATTAGATAGACCATCTAACATCATAGTATTATCTTTATACACAATAAGAACCAATTATACCAAGCATGTTTCATTAGATAGACCATCTAACATCATAGTACTATCTTTCTACACAATAAAAGCCAATTATACCAAGCATGTTTCATTAGATAGACCATCTAACATCATAGTACTATCTTTCTACACAATAAAAATCAATTATACCAAGCAGGTTTCATTAGATAGACCATCTAACATCATAGTACTATCTTTCTACACAATAAAAACCAATTATACCAAGCATGTTTCATTAGATAGAACATCTAACATCATAGTACTAACTTTGTACACAATAAAAACCAATTATACCAAGCATGTTTCATTAGATAGACTATCTAACATCATAGTACAATCTTATGTCGCAATAAAAACCAATTATACCAAGCATGTTTCATTAGATAGACCATCTAACATCATAGTACTATCTTTCTACACAATAAAAACCAATTATACCAAGCATGTTTCATTAGATAGACCATCTAACATCATAGTACTATCTTTCTACACAATAAAAACCAATTATACCAAGCATGTTTCATTAGATAGACCATCTAACATCATAGTACTATCTTTCTACACAATAAAAACCAATTATACCAAGCATGTTTCATTAGATATACCATCTAACATCATAGTACTATCTTTCTACACAATAAAAACCATTTATACCAAGCATGTTTCATTAGATAGACCATCTAACATCATAGTACTATCTTTCTACACAATAAAAACCAATTATACCAAGCATGTTTCATTAGATAGACCATCTAACATCATAGTACTATCTTTCTACACAATAAAAACCAATTATACCAAACATGTTTCAAAAGATAGACCAACTAATATCATAGTTCTATCTTTCTACACAATAAAAACCAATTATACCAAGCATGTTTCATTAAATAGACCATCTAACATCATAGTACTATCTTTCTACACAATAAAAACCAATTATACCAAGCATGTTTCATTAGATAGACCATCTAACATCATAGTACTATCTTTCTACACAATAAAAATCAATTATACCAAGCATGTTTCATTAGATAGACCATCTAACATCATAGTACTATCTTTCTACACAATAAAAACCAATTATACCAAGCATGTTTCATTAGATAGACCATCTAACATCATAGTACTAACTTTCTACACAATAAAAACCAATTATACCAAGCATGTTTCATTAGATAGACTATCTAACATCATAGTACTATCTTATGTCGCAATAAAAACCAATTATACCAAGCATGTTTCATTAGATAGACCATCTAACATCATAGTACTATCTTTCTACACAATAAAAACCAATTATACCAAGCATGTTTCATTAGATAGACCATCTAACATCATAGTACTATCTTTCTACACAATAAAAACCAATTATACCAAGCATGTTTCATTAGATATACCATCTAACATCATAGTACTATCTTTCTACACAATAAAAACCAATTATACCAAGCATGTTTCATTAGATAGACCATCTAACATCATAGTACTATCTTTCTACACAATAAAAACCAATTATACCAAGCATGTTTCATTAGATAGACCATCTAACATCATAGTACTATCTTTCTACACAATAAAAACCAATTATACCAAGCATGTTTCATTAGATAGACCATCTAACATCATAGTACTATCTTTCTACACAATAAAAACCAATTATACCAAGCATGTTTCATTAGATAGACCATCTAACATCATAGTACTATCTTTCTACACAATAAAAACCAATTATTCCAAGCATGTTTCATAAGATAGACTATCTAACATCATAGTACTATCTTATGTTGCAATAAAAACCAATTATGCCAAGCATGTTTCATTAGATAGACCATCTAACATCATAGTACTATCTTTCTACACAATAAAAACCAATTATACCAAGCATGTTTCATTAGATAGACCATCTAACATCATAGTACTATCTTTCTACACAATAAAAACCAATTATACCAAGCATGTTTCATTAGATAGACCGTCTAACATCATAGTACTATCTTTCTACACAATAAAAACCAATTATTCCAAGCATGTTTCATTAGATAGACCATCAACATCATAGTACTATCTTTCTACACAAAAAAACCCAATTATACCAAGCATGTTTCATTAGATAGACCATTTAATATCATAGTACTATCTTTCTACACAATAAAAACCAATTATACCAAGCATGTTTCATTGGATAGACCATCTAACATCATAGTACTATCTTTCTACACAATAAAAACCAATTATACCAAGCATGTTTCATTAGATAGACCATTTAATATCATAGTACTATCTTTCTACACAATAATAACCAATTATACCAAGCATGTTTCATTAGATAGACCATCTAACATCATAGTACTATCTTTCTACACAATAAAAACCAATTTTACCAAGCATGTTTCATTAGATAGACCATCTAACATCATAGTACTATCTTTCTACACAATAAAAACCAATTATACCAAGCATGTTTCATTAGATAGACCATCTAACATCATAGTACTATCTTATGTCGAAATAAAAACCAATTATACCAAGCATGTTTCATTAGATAGACCATCTAACATCATAGTACTATCTTTCTACACAAAAAAAACCAATTATACCAAGCATGTTTCATTAGATAGATCATATAACATCATAGTACTATCTTATGTCGCAATAAAAACCAATTATACCAAGCATGTTTCATTAGATAGACCATCTAACATCATAGAACTATCTTTCTACACAATAAAAACCAATTATACCAAGCATGTTTCATTAGATAGACCATCTAACATCATAGTACTATCTTTCTACACAATAAAAACCAATTATACCAAGCATGTTTCATTAGATAGACCATTTAATATCATAGTACTATCTTTCTACACAATAAAAACCAATTATACCAAGCATGTTTCATTAGTCAGACCACCTAACATCATAGTACTATCTTTCTACACAATAAAAACCAATTATACCAAGCATGTTTCATTAGATAGACCATCTAACATCATAGTACTATCTTTCTACACAATAAAAACCAATTATACCAAGCATGTTTCATTAGATAGACCATCTAACATCATAGTACTATCTTATGTCGAAATAAAAACCAATTATACCAAGCATGTTTCATTAGATAGACCATCTAACATCATAGTACTATCTTTCTACACAATAAAAACCAATTATACCAAGCATTTTTCATTAGATAGACCATCTAACATCATAGTACTATCTTATGTCGCAATAAAAACAACCAATTATACCAAGCATGTTTCATTAGATAGACCATCTAACATCATAGTACTATCTTATGTCGCAATAAAAACCAATTATACCAAGCATGTTTCATTAGATAGACCATCTAACATCATAGTACTATCTTTCTACACAATAAAAACCAATTATACCAAGCATGTTTCATTAGATAGACCATCTAACATCATAGTACTATCTTTCTACACAATAAAAACCAATTATACCAAGCATGTACACAATAAAAACCAATTATACCAAGCATGTTTCATTAGATAGACCATCTAACATCATAGTACTATCTTTCTACACAATAAAAACCAATTATGCCAAGCATGTTTCAAAAGATAGACCAACTAACATCATAGTACTATCTTTCTACACAATAAAAACCAATTATACCAAGCATGTTTCATTAGATAGACCATCTAACACCATAGGACTATCTTTCTACACAATAAAAACCAATTATACCAAGCATGTTTCATTAGATAGACCATCTAACATCATAGTACTATCTTTCTACACAATAAAAACCAATTATACCAAGCATGTTTCATTAGATAGACCATCTAACATCATAGTACTATCTTTCTACACAATAAAAACCAATTATTCCAAGCATGTTTCATTAGATAGACCATCTAACATCATAGTACTATCTTATGTCGCAATAAAAACAACCAATTATACCAAGCATGTTTCATTAGATAGACCATCTAACATCATAGTACTATCTTATGTCGCAATAAAAACCAATTATACCAAGCATGTTTCATTAGATAGACCATCTAACATCATAGTACTATCTTTCTACACAATAAAAACCAATTATACCAAGCATGTTTCATTAGATAGACCATCTAACATCATAGTACTATCTTTCTACACAATAAAAACCAATTATACCAAGCATGTTTCATTAGATAGACCATCTAACATCATAGTACTATCTTTCTACACAATAAAAACCAATTATACCAAGCATGTTTCATTAGATAGACCATCTAACACCATAGTACTATCTTTCTACACAATAAAAACCAATTATACCAAGCATGTTTCATTAGATAGACCATCTAACATCATAGTACTATCTTTCTACACAATAAAAACCAATTGTACCAAGCATGTTTCATTAGATAGACCATCTAACATCATAGTACTATCTTTCTACACAATAAAAACCAATTATACCAAGCATGTTTCATTAGATAGACCATCTAACATCATAGTACTATCTTTCTACACAATACAAACCAATTATACCAAGCATGTTTCATTAGATAGACGATCTTACATTATAGTACTATCTTTCTACACAATAAAAACCAATTATACCAAGCACGTTCATTAGATAGACCATTAAACATCATAGTACTATCTGTCTACACAATAAAAACCAATTATACCAAGCATGTTTCATTAGATAGACCATCTAACATCATAGTACTATCATTCTACACAATAAAAACCAATTATACCAAGCATGTTTCATTAGATAGACCATCTAACATCATAGTATTATCTTTATACACAATAAGAACCAATTATACCAAGCATGTTTCATTAGATATACTATCTAACATCATAGTACTATCTTTCTACACAATAAAAACCAATTATACCAAGCATGTTTCATTAGATAGACCATCTAGCATCATAGTACTATCTTATGTCGAAATAAAAACCAATTATACCAAGCATGTTTCATTAGATAGACCATGTAACATCATAGTACTATCTTTCTACACTATAAAAACCAATTATACCAAGCATGTTTCATTAGATAGACCATCTAACATCATAGTACTATCTTTCTACACAATAAAAACCAATTATACCAAGCATGTTTCATTAGATAGACCATCTAACATCATAGTACTATCTTTCTACACAATAAAAACCAATTATACCAAGCATGTTTCATTAGATAGACCGTCTAACATCATAGTACTATCTTTCTACACAATAAAAACCAATTATTCCAAACATGTTTCATTAGATAGACCATCTAACATCATAGTACTGTCTTTCTACACAAAAAAAAACCAATTATACTAAGCATGTTTCATTAAATAGACCATATAACATCATAGTACTATCTTTCTACACAATAAAAACCAATTATACCAAGCATGTTTCATTAGATAGACCATCTAACACCATAGGACTATCTTTCTACACAATAAAAACCAATTATACCAAGCATGTTTCATTAGATAGACCATCTAACATCATAGTACTATCTTTCTACACAATAAAAACCAATTATACCAAGCATGTTTCATTAGATAGACCATCTAACATCATAGTACTATCTTTCTACACAATAAAAACCAATTATTCCAAGCATGTTTCATTAGATAGACCATCTAACATCATAGTACTATCTTTCTACACAATAAATACCAATTATACCAAGCATGTTTCATTAGATAGACCATCTAACATCATAGTACTATCTTTCTACACAATAAAAACCAATTATACCAAGCATGTACACAATAAAAACCAATTATACCAAGCATGTTTCATTAGATAGACCATCTAACATCATAGTACTATCTTTCTACATAATAAAAACCAATTATGCCAAGCATGTTTCAAAAGATAGACCAACTAACATCATAGTACTATCTTTCTACACAATAAGAACCAATTATACCAAGCATGTTTCATTAGATATACTATCTAACATCATAGTACTATCTTTCTACACAATAAAAACCAATTATACCAAGCATGTTTCATTAGATAGACCATCTAACATCATAGTACTATCTTATGTCGAAATAAAAACCAATTATACCAAGCATGTTTCATTAGATAGACCATGTAACATCATAGTACTATCTTTCTACACTATTAAAACCAATTATACCAAGCATGTTTCATTAGATAGACCATCTAACATCATAGTACTATCTTTCTACACAATAAAAAACCAATTATACCAAGCATGTTTCATTAGATAGACCATCTAACATCATAGTACTATCATTCTACACAATAAAAACCAATTATACCAAGCATGTTTCATTAGATAGACCATCTAACATCATAGTACTATCTTTCTACACAATAAAAGCCAATAATACCACGCATGTTTCATTAGATAGACCATCTAACATCATAGTACTATCTTTCTACACAATAAAAACCAATTATACCAAGCATGTTTCAAAAGATAGACCAACTAATATCATAGTACTATCTTTCTACACAATAAAAACCAATTATACCAAGCATGTTTCATTAGGTAGACCATCTAACATCATAGTACTATCTTTCTACACAATAAAAACCAATTATACCAAGCATGTTTCATTAGATAGACCATCTAACATCATAGTACTATCTTTCTACACAATAAAAACCAATTATACCAAGCATGTTTCATTAGATAGACCATCTAACATCATAGTACTATCTTATGTCGAAATAAAAACCAATTATACCAAGCATGTTTCATTAGATAGACCATCTAACATCATAGTACTATCTTTCTACACAATAAAAACCAATTATACCAAGCATGTTTCATTAGATAGACCATCTAACATCATAGTACTATCTTATGTCGCAATAAAAACAACCAATTATACCAAGCATGTTTCATTAGATAGACCATCTAACATCATAGTACTATCTTATGTCGCAATAAAAACCAATTATACCAAGCTTGTTTCATTAGATAGACCATCTAACATCATAGTACTATCTTTCTACACAATAAATACCAATTATACCAAGCATGTTTCATTAGATAGACCATCTAACATCATAGTACTATCTTTCTACACAATAAAAACCAATTATACCAAGCATGTACACAATAAAAACCAATTATACCAAGCATGTTTCATTAGATAGACCATCTAACATCATAGTACTATCTTTCTACATAATAAAAACCAATTATGCCAAGCATGTTTCAAAAGATAGACCAACTAACATCATAGTACTATCTTTCTACACAATAAAAACCAATTATACCAAGCATGTTTCATTAGATAGACCATCTAACACCATAGGACTATCTTTCTACACAATAAAAACCAATTATACCAAGCATGTTTCATTAGATAGACCATCTAACATCATAGTACTATCTTTCTACACAATAAAAACCAATTATACCAAGCATGTTTCATTAGATAGACCATCTAACATCATAGTACTATCTTTCTACACAATAAAAACCAATTATACCAAGCATGTTTCATTAGATAGACCATCTAACATCATAGTACTATTTTATGTCGAAATAAAAACCAATTATACCAAGCATGTTTCATTAGATAGACCATCTAACATCATAGTACTATCTTTTTACACAATGAAAACCAATTATACCAAGCATGTTTCATTAGATAGACCATCTAACATCATAGTACTATCTTTCTACATAATAGAAACCAATTATACCAAGCATGTTTCATTAGATAGACCATCTAACATCATAGTACTATCTTTCTACACAATAAAAACAAATTATACCAAGCATGTTTCATTAGATAGACCATCTAACACCATAGTACTATCTTTCTACACAATAAAAACCAATTATACCAAGCATGTTTCATTAGATAGACCATCTAACATCATAGTACTATCTTTTTACACAATAAAAACCAATTATACCAAGCATGTTTCATTAGATAGACCATCTAACATCATAGTACTATCTTTCTACACAATAAAAACCAATTATACCAAGCATGTTTCATTAGATAGACCATCTAACATCATAGTACTATCTTTCTACACAATAAAAACCAATTATACCAAGCATGTTTCATTAGATAGACGATCTAACATTATAGTACTATCTTTCTACATAATAAAAACCAATTATACCAAGCACGTTCATTAGATAGACCATTAAACATCATAGTACTATCTGTCTACACAATAAAAACCAATTATACCAAGCATGTTTCATTAGATAGACCATCTAACATCATAGTACTATCATTCTACACAATAAAAACCAATTATACCAAGCATGTTTCATTAGATAGACCATCTAACATCATAGTACTATCTTTCTACACAATAAAAACCAATTATACCAAGCATGTTTCATTAGATAGACCATCTAACATCATAGTACTATCTTATGTCGAAATAAAAACCAATTATACCAAGCATGTTTCATTAGATAGACCATGTAACATCATAGTACTATCTTTCTACACTATAAAAACCAATTATACCAAGCATGTTTCATTAGATAGACCATCTAACATCATAGTACTATCTTTCTACACAATAAAAACCAATTATACCAAGCATGTTTCATTAGATAGACCATCTAACATCATAGTACTATCATTCTACACAATAAAAACCAATTATACCAAGCATGTTTCATCAGATAAACCATCTAACATCATAGTACTATCTTTCTACACAATAAAAGCCAATTATACCAAGCATGTTTCATTAGATAGACCATCTAACATCATAGTACTATCTTTCTACACAATAAAAACCAATTATACCAAGCATGTTTCAAAAGATAGACCAACTAATATCATAGTACTATCTTTCTACACAATAAAAACCAATTATACCAAGCATGTTTCATTAAATAGACCATCTAACATCATAGTACTATCTTTCTACACAATAAAAACCAATTATACCAAGCATGTTTCATTAGATAGACCATCTAACATCATAGTACTATCTTTCTACACAATAAAAATCAATTATACCAAGCAGGTTTCATTAGATAGACCATCTAACATCATAGTACTATCTTTCCACACAATAAAAACCAATTATACCAAGCATGTTTCATAAGTTAGAACATCTAACATCATAGTACTGACTTTCTACACAATAAAAACCAATTATACCAAGCATGTTTCATTAGATAGACTATCTAACAGCATAGTACTATCTTATGTCGCAATAAAAACCAATTATACCAAGCATGTTTCATTAGATAGACCATCTAACATCATAGTACTATCTTTCTACACAATAAAAACCAATTATACCAAGCATGTTTCATTAGATAGACCATCTAACATCATAGTACTATCTTTCTACACAATAAAAACCAATTATACCAAGCATGTTTCATTAGATAGACCATCTAACATCATAGTACTATCTTTCTACACAATAAAAACCAATTATACCAAGCATGTTTCATTAGATAGACCATCTAACATCATAGTACTATCTTTCTACACAATAAAAACCATTTATACCAAGCATGTTTCATTAGATAGACCATCTAACATCATAGTACTATCTTTCTACACAATAAAAACCAATTATACCAAGCATGTTTCATTAGATAGACCATCTAACATCATAGTACTATCTTTGTACACAATAAAAACCAATTATACCAAGCATGTTTCATTAGATAGACCATCTAACATCATAGTACTATCTTTCTACACAATAAAAACCAATTATACCAAGCATGTTTCATTAGATAGACCATTTAACATCATAGTACTATCTTTCTACACAATAAAAACCAATTATACCAAGCATGTTTCATTAGATAGACCGTCTAACATCATAGTACTATCTTTCTACACAATAAAAAACAATTATTCCAAGCATGTTTCATTAGATAGACTATCTAACATCATAGTACTATCTTATGTTGCAATAAAAACCAATTATACCAAGCATGTGTCATTAGATAGACCATCTAACATCATAGTACTATCTTTCTACACAATAAAAACCAATTATACCAAGCATGTTTCATTAGATAGACCATCTAACATCATAGTACTATCTTTCTACACAATAAAAACCAATTATACCAAGCATGTTTCATTAGATAGACCGTCTAACATCATAGTACTATCTTTCTACACAATAAAAACCAATTATTCCAAACATGTTTCATTAGATAGACCATCTAACATCATAGTACTGTCTTTCTACACAAAAAAAAACCAATTATACTAAGCATGTTTCATTAAATAGACCATATAACATCATAGTACTATCTTATGTCGCAATAAAAACCAATTATACCAAGCATGTTTCATTAGATAGACCATCTAACATCATAGAACTATCCTTCTACACAATAAAAACCAATTATACCAAGCATGTTTAATTAGATAGACCATCTAACATCATAGTACTATCTTTCTACACAATAAAAACCAATTATACCAAGCATGTTCCATTAGATAGACCATTTAATATCATAGTACTATCTTTCTACACAATAAAAACCAATTATACCAAGCATGTTTCATTAGATAGACCATCTATCATCATAGTACTATCTTTCTACACAATAAAAACCAATTATACCAAGCATGTTTCATTAGATAGACGATCTAACATCATAGTACTATCTTTCTACACAATAAAAACCAATTATACCAAGCATGTTTCATTAGATAGACCATCTAACATCATAGTACTATCTTTCTACACAATAAAAACCAATTATACCAAGCATGTTTCATTAGATAGACCATCTAACATCATAGTACTATCTTTCTACAAAATAAAAACCAATTATACCAAGCATGTTTCATTAGATAGACCATCTAACATCATAGTACTATCTTTCTACACAATAAAAACCAATTATACCAAGCATGTTTCATTAGATAGACCATCTAACATCATAGTACTATCTTATGTCGCAATAAAAACAACCAATTATACCAAGCATGTTTCATTAGATAGACCATCTAACATCATAGTACTATCTTATGTCGCAATAAAAACCAATTATACCAAGCATGTTTCATTAGATAGACCATCTAACATCATAGTACTATCTTTCTACACAATAAAAACCAATTATGCCAAGCATGTTTCAAAAGATAGACCAACTAACATCATAGTACTATCTTTCTACACAATAAAAACCAATTATACCAAGCATGTTTCATTAGATAGACCATCTAACATCATGGTACTATTTTTCTACACAATAAAAACCAATTATACCAAGTATGTTTCATTAGATAGACCATTTAACATCATAGTACTATCTTTCTACACAATAAAAACCAATTATACCAAGCATGTTTCATTAGATAGACCATCTAACATCATAGTACTATTTTATGTCGCAATAAAAACCAATTATACCAAGCATGTTTCATTAGATAGACCATCTAACATCATAGTACTGTCTTTTTACACAATGAAAACCAATTATACCAAGCATGTTTCATTAGATAGACCATCTAACATCATAGTACTATCTTTCTACACAATAAAAACCAATTATACCAAGCATGTTTCATTAGATAGACCATCTAACATCATAGTACTATCTTTCTACACAATAAAAACCAATTATACCAAGCATGTTTCATTAGATAGACCATCTAACATCATAGTACTATCTTTCTACACAATAAAAACCAATTATACCAAGCATGTTTCATTAGATAGACCATCTAACACCATAGTACTATCTTTCTACACAATAAAAACCAATTATACCTAGCATGTTTCATTAGATAGACCATCTAACATCATAGTACTATCTTTCTACACAATAAAAACCAATTATACCAAGCATGTTTCATTAGATAGACCATCTAACATCATAGTACTATCTTTCTACACAATAAAAACCAATTATACCAAGCATGTTTCATTAGATAGACCGTCTAACATCATAGTACTATCTTTCTACACAATAAAAACCAATTATTCCAAGCATGTTTCATTAGATAGACCATCTAACATCATAGTACTATCTTTCTACACAAAAAAAAACCAATTATACTAAGCATGTTTCATTAGATAGACCATATAACATCAAAGTACTATCTTATGTCGCAATAAAAACCAATTATACCAAGCATGTTTCATTAGATAGACCATCTAACATCATAGAACTATCCTTCTACACAATAAAAACCAATTATACCAAGCATGTTTCATTAGATAGACCATATAACATCATAGTACTATCTTATGTCGCAATAAAAACAACCAATTATACCAAGCATGTTTCATTAGATAGACCATCTAACATCATAGTACTTTCTTTCTACACAATAAAAACCAATTATACCAAGCATGTTTCATTAGATAGACCATCTAACATCATAGTACTATCTTTCTACACAATAAAAACCAATTATACCAAGCATGTTTCATTAGATAGACCATCTAACATCATAGTACTATCTTTCTACACAATAAAAACCAATTATACCAAGCATGTTTCATTAGATAGACCATCTAACACCATAGTACTATCTTTCTACACAATAAAAACCAATTATACCAAGCATGTTTCATTAGATAGACCATCTAACATCATTGTACTATCTTTCTACACAATAAAAACCAATTATACCAAGCATGTTTCATTAGATAGACCATCTAACATCATAGTACTATCTTTCTACACAATAAAAACCAATTATACCAAGCATGTTTCATTAGATAGAACATCTAACATCATAGTACTAACTTTCTACACAATAAAAACCAATTATACCAAGCATGTTTCATTAGATAGACTATCTAACATCATAGTACTATCTTATGTCGCAATAAAAACCAATTATACCAAGCATGTTTCATTAGATAGACCATCTAACATCATAGTACTATCTTTCTACACAATAAAAACCAATTATACCAAGCATGTTTCATTAGATAGACCATCTAACATCATAGTACTATCTTTCTACACAATAAAAACCAATTATACCAAGCATGTTTCATTAGATAGACCGTCTAACATCATAGTACTATCTTTCTACACAATAAAAACCAATTATTCCAAGCATGTTTCATTAGATAGACCATCTAACATCATAGTACTATCTTTCTACACAAAAAAAAAACCAATTATACTAAGCATGTCTCATTAGATAGACCATATAACATCATAGTACTATCTTATGTCGCAATAAAAACCAATTATACCAAGCATGTTTCATTAGATAGACCATCTAACATCATAGAACTATCCTTCTACACAATAAAAACCAATTATACCAAGCATGTTTCATTAGATAGACCATCTAACATCATAGTACTATCTTTCTACACAATAAAAACCAATTATACCAAGCATGTTTCATTAGATAGACCATTTAATATCATAGTACTATCTTTCTACACAATAAAAACCAATTATACCAAGCATGTTTCATTAGATAGACCATCTATCATCATAGTACTATCTTTCTACACAATAAAAACCAATTATACCAAGCATGTTTCATTAGATAGACGATCTAACATCATAGTACTATCTTTCTACACAATAAAAACCAATTATACCAAGCATGTTTCATTAGATAGACCATCTAACATCATAGTACTTTCTTTCTACACAATAGAAACCAATTATACCAAGCATGTTTCATTAGATAGACCATCTAACATCATAGTACTATCTTTCTACACAATAAAAACCAATTATACCAAGCATGTTTCATTAGATAGACCATCTAACATCATAGTACTATCTTTCTACACAATAAAAACCAATTATACCAAGCATGTTTCATTAGATAGACCATCTAACATCATAGTACTATCTGTCTACACAATAAAAACCAATTATACCAAGCATGTTTCATTAGATAGACCATCTAACATCATAGTACTATCTTTCTACACAATAAAAACCAATTATTCCAAGCATGTTTCATTAGATAGACCATCTAACATCATAGTACTGTCTTTCTATACAAAAAAAACCCAATTATACTAAGCATGTTTCATTAGATAGACCATATAACATCATAGTACTATCTTATGTCGCAATAAAAACCAATTATACCAAGCATGTTTCATTAGATAGACCATCTAACATCATAGAACTATCCTTCTACACAATGAAAACCAATTATACCAAGCATGTTTCATTAGATAGACCATCTAACATCATAGTACTATCTTTCTACACAATAAAAACCAATTATACCAAGCATGTTCCATTAGATAGACCATTTAATATCATAGTGCTATCTTTCTACACAATAAAAACCAATTATACCAAGCATGTTTCATTAGATAGACCATCTATCATCATAGTACTATCTTTCTACACAATAAAAACCAATTATACCAAGCATGTTTCATTAGATAGACGATCTAACATCATAGTACTATCTTTCTACACAATAAAAACCAATTATACCAAGCATGTTTCATTAGATAGACCATCTAACATCATAGTACTATCTTTCTACACAATAAAAACCATTTATACCAAGCATGTTTCATTAGATAGACCATCTAACATCATAGTACTATCTTTCTACACAATAAAAACCAATTATACCAAGCATGTTTCATTAGATAGACCATCTAACATCATAGTACTATCTTTTTACACAATAAAAACCAATTATACCAAGATGTTTCATTAGATAGACCATCTAACATCATAGTACTATCTTATGTCGCAATAAAAACAACCAATTATACCAAGCATGTTTCATTAGATAGACCATCTAACATCATAGTACTATCTTATGTCGCAATAAAAACCAATTATACCAAGCATGTTTCATTAGATAGACCATCTAACATCATAGTACTATCTTTCTACACAATAAAAACCAATTATGCCAAGCATGTTTCAAAAGATAGGCCAACTAACATCATAGTACTATCTTTCTACACAATAAAAACCAATTATACCAAGCATGTTTCATTAGATAGACCATCTAACATCATGGTACTATATTTCTACACAATAAAAACCAATTATACCAAGCATGTTTCATTAGATAGACCATTTAACATCATAGTACTATCTTTCTACACAATAAAAACCAATTATACCAAGCATGTTTCATTAGATAGACCATCTAACATCATAGTACTATTTTATGTCGCAATAAAAACCAATTATACCAAGCATGTTTCATTAGATAGACCATCTAACATCATAGTACTATCTTTTTACACAATGAAAACCAATTATACCAAGCATGTTTCATTAGATAGACCATCTAACATCATAGTACTATCTTTCTGCATGTTTCATTAGATAGACCATCTAACATCATAGTACTATCTTTCTACACAATAAAAACCAATTATACCAAGCATGTTTCATTAGATAGACCATCTAACATCATAGTACTATCTTTCTACACAATAAAAACCAATTATACCAAGCATGTTTCATTAGATAGACCTTCTAACACCATAGTACTATCTTTCTACACAATAAAAACCAATTATACCAAGCATGTTTCATTAGATAGACCATCTAACATCATAGTACTATCTTTCTACACAATAAAAACCAATTATACCAAGCATGTTTCATTAGATAGACCATCTAACATCATAGTACTATCTTTCTACACAATAAAAACCAATTATACCAAGCATGTTTCATTAGATAGACCATCTAACATCATAGTACTATCTTTCTACACAATAAAAACCAATTATACCAAGCATGTTTCATTAGATAGACGATGTAACATTATAGTACTATCTTTCTACATAATAAAAACTAATTATACCAAGCACGTTCATTAGATAGACCATTAAACATCATAGTACTATCTGTCTACACAATAAAAACCAATTATACCAAGCATGTTTCATTAGATAGACCATCTAACATCATATTACTATCATTCTACACAATAAAAACCAATTATACCAAGCATGTTTCATTAGATAGACCATCTAACATCATAGTATTATCTTTATACACAATAAAAACCAATTATACCAAGCATGTTTCATTAGATATACTATCTAACATTATATTACTATCTTTCTACACAATAAAAACCAATTATACCAAGCATGTTTCATTAGATAGACCATCTAACATCATAGTACTATATATCTTTCTACACAATAAAAACCAATTATACCGAGCATGTTTCATTAGATAGACCATCTAACATCATAGTACTATCTTTCTACACAATAAAAAACAATTATACCAAGCATGTTCCATTAGATAGACGATCTAACATTATAGTACTATCTTTCTACATAATAAAAACCAATTATACCAAGCATGTTCATTAGATAGACCATTAAACATCATAGTACTATCTGTCTACACAATAAAAACCAATTATACCAAGCATGTTTCATTAGATAGACCATCTAACATCATAGTACTATCATTCTACACAATAAAAACCAATTATACCAAGCATGTTTCATTAGATAGACCATCTAACATCATAGTATTATCTTTATACACAATAAGAACCAATTATACCAAGCATGTTTCATTAGATATACTATCTAACATTATAGTACTATCTTTCTACACAATAAAAACCAATTATAGCAAGCATGTTTCATTAGATAGACCATCTAACATCATAGTACTATCTTTCTACACAATAAAAACCAATTATACCAAGCATGTTTCATTAGATAGACCATCTAACATCATAGTACTATCTTTCTACACAATAAAAACCAATTATACCAAGCATGTTTCATTAGATAGACCATCTAACATTATAGTACTATCTTTCTACACAATAAAAACCAATTATACCAAGCATGTTTCATTAGATAGACCATCTAACACCATAGTACTATCTTTCTACACAATAAAAACCAATTATACCAAGCATGTTTCAAAAGATAGACCATCTAACACTATAGTACTATCTTTCTACACAATAAAAACCAATTATACCAAGCATGTTTCATTAGATAGACCATCTAACATCATAGTACTATCTTTCTACGCAATAAAAACCAATTATACCAAGCATGTTTCATTAGATAGACCATCTAACATCATAGTACTATCTTTCTACACAATAAAAACCAATTATACCAAGCATGTTTCATTAGATAGACCATCTAACATCATAGTACTATCTTTCTACACAATAAAAACCAATTATACCAAGCATGTTTCATTAGATAGACGATCTAACATTATAGTACTATCTTTCTACACAATAAAAACCAATTATACCAAGCATGTTTCATTAGATAGACCATCTAACATCATAGTACTATCTTTCTACACAATAAAAACCAATTATACCAAGCATGTTTCATTAGATAGACCATCTAACATCATAGTACTATCTTTCTACACAATAAAAACCAATTATACCAAGCATGTTTCATTAGATAGACCATCTAACATCATAGTACTATCTTTCTACACAATAAAAACCAATTATACCAAGCATGTTTCATTAGATAGACGATCTAACTTTATAGTACTATCTTTCTACATAATAAAAACCAATTATACCAAGCACGTTCATTAGATAGACCATTAAACATCATAGTACTATCTGTCTACACAATAAAAACCAATTATACGAAGCATGTTTCATTAGATAGACCATCTAAAATCATAGTACTATCATTCTACACAATAAAAACCAATTATACCAAGCATGTTTCATTAGATAGACCATCTAACATCATAGTATTATCTTTCTACACAATAAGAACCAATTATATCAAGCATGTTTCATTAGATATACTATCTAACATTATAGTACTATCTTTCTACACAATAAAAACCAATTATACCAAGCATGTTTCATTAGATAGACCATCTAACATCATAGTACTATCTTATGTCGAAATAAAAACCAATTATACCAAGCATGTTTCATTAGATAGACCATCTAACATCATAGTACTATCTTTCTACACAATAAAAACCAATTATACCAAGCATGTTTCATTAGATAGACGATCTAACATTATAGTACTATCTTTCTACATAATAGAAACCAATTATACCAAGCATGTTTCATTAGATAGACCATTAAACATCATAGTACTATCTGTCTACACAATAAAAACCAATTATACCAAGCATGTTTCATTAGATAGACCATCTAACATCATAGTACTATCATTCTACACAATAAAAACCAATCATACCAAGCATGTTTCATTAGATAGACCATCTAACATCATAGTATTATCTTTATACACAATAAGAACCAATTATACCAAGCATGTTTCATTAGATATACTATCTAACATTATAGTACTATCTTTCTACACAATAAAAACCACTTATAACAATCATGTTTCATTAGATAGACCATCTAACATCATAGTACTATCTTATGTCGAAATAAAAACCAATTATACCAAGCATGTTTCATTAGATAGACCATCTAACATCATAGTACTATCTTTCTACACAATAAAAACCAATTATAACAAGCATGTTTCATTTGAAAGACCATCTAACATCATAGTACTATCTTTCTACACAATAAAAACCAATTATACCAAGCATGTTTCATTAGATAGACCATCTAACATCATAGTACTATCATTCTACACAATAAAAACCAATTATACCAAGCATGTTTCATTAGATAGACCATCTAACATCATAGTACTATCTTTCTACACAATAAAAACCAATTATAACAAGCATGTTTCATTTGATAGACCATCTAACATCATAGAACTATCTTTCTACACAATAAAAACCAATTATACCAAGCATGTTTCAAAAGATAGACCATCTAACACTATAGTACTATCTTTCTACACAATAAAAACCAATTATACCAAGCATGTTTCATTAGATAGACCATCTAACATCATAGTACTATCATTCTACACAATAAAAACCAATTATACCAAGCATGTTTCATTAGATAGACCATCTAACATCATAGTACTATTTTATGTCGCAATAAAAACCAATTATACCAAGCATGTTTCATTAGATAGACCATCTAACATCATAGTACTATCTTTTTACACAATGAAAACCAATTATACCAAGCATGTTTCATTAGATAGACCATCTAACATCATAGTACTATCTGTCTACACAATAAAAACCAATTATACCAAGCATGTTTCATTAGATAGACCATCTAACATCATAGTACTATCATTCTACACAATAAAAACCAATTATACCAAGCATGTTTCATTAGATAGACCATCTAACATCATAGTACTATCTTTCTACACAATAAAAACCAATTATAACAAGCATGTTTCATTTGATAGACCATCTAACATCATAGTACTATCTTTCTACACAATAAAAACCAATTATACCAAGCATGTTTCAAAAGATAGACCATCTAACACTATAGTACTATCTTTCTACACAATAAAAACCAATTATACCAAGCATGTTTCATTAGATAGACCATCTAACATCATAGTATTATCTTTATACACAATAAGAACCAATTATACCAAGCATGTTTCATTAGATATACTATCTAACATTATAGTACTATCTTTCTACACAATAGAAACCAATTATACCAAGCATGTTTCATTAGATAGACCATCTAACATCATAGTACTATCTTTCTACACAATAAAAACCAATTATAACAAGCATGTTTCATTTGATAGACCATCTAACATCATAGTACTATCTTTCTACACAATAAAAACCAATTATACCAAGCATGTTTCAAAAGATAGACCATCTAACATCATAGTACTATCTTTCTACACAATAAAAACCAATTATACCAAGCATGTTTCAAAAGATAGACCATCTAACACTATAGTACTATCTTTCTACACAATAAAAACCAATTATACCAAGCATGTTTCATTAGATAGACCATCTAACATCATAGTACTATCTTTCTACGCAATAAAAACCGATTATACCAAGCATGTTTCATTAGATAGACCATCTAACATCATAGTACTATCTTTCTACGCAATAAAAACCAATTATACCAAGCATGTTTCATTAGATAGACCATCTAACATCATAGTACTATCTTTCTACACAATAAAAACCAATTATACCAAGCATGTTTCATTAGATAGACCATCTAACATCATAGTACTATCTTTCTACACAATAAAAACCAATTATACCAAGCATGTTTCATTAGATAGACCATCTAACATCATAGTACTATCTTATGTCGCAATAAAAACCAATTATACCAAGCATGTTTCATTAGATAGACCATCTAACATCATAGTACTATCTTTCTACACAATAAAAACCAATTATACTAAGCATGTTTCATTAGATAGACCATCTAACATCAAAGTACTATCTTTCTACACAATAAAAACCAATTATACCAAGCATGTTTCATTAGATCGACCATCTAACATCATAGTACTATCTTTCTACACAATAAAAACCAATTATACCAAGCATGTTTCATTAGATAGACCATCTAACATCATAGTACTATCTTTCTACACATTAAAAACCAATTATACCAAGCATGTTTCATTAGATAGACCATCTAACATCATAGTACTATCTTTCTACACAATAAAAACCAATTATACCAAGCATGTTTCATTAGATAGACGATCTAACTTTATAGTACTATCTTTCTACATAATAAAAACCAATTATACCAAGCACGTTCATTAGATAGACCATTAAACATCATAGTACTATCTGTCTACACAATAAAAACCAATTATACCAAGCATGTTTCATTAGATAGACCATCTAAAATCATAGTACTATCATTCTACACAATAAAAACCAATTATACCAAGCATGTTTCATTAGATAGACCATCTAACATCATAGTATTATCTTTCTACACAATAAGAACCAATTATATCAAGCATGTTTCATTAGATATACTATCTAACATTATAGTACTCTCTTTCTACATAATAGAAACCAATTATACCAAGCATGTTTCATTAGATAGACCATTAAACATCATAGTACTATCTGTCTACACAATAAAAACCAATTATACCAAGCATGTTTCATTAGATAGACCATCTAACATCATAGTACTATCATTCTACACAATAAAAACCAATTATACCAAGCATGTTTCATTAGATAGACCATCTAACATCATAGTATTATCTTTATACACAATAAGAACCAATTATACCAAGCATGTTTCATTAGATACACTATCTAACATTATAGTACTATCTTTCTACACAATAAAAACCACTTATAACAAGCATGTTTCATTAGATAGACCATCTAACATCATAGTACTATCTTATGTCGAAATAAAAACCAATTATACCAAGCATGTTTCATTAGATAGACCATCTAACATCATAGTACTATCTTTCTACACAATAAAAACCAATTATAACAAGCATGTTTCATTTGAAAGACCATCTAACATCATAGTACTATCTTTCTACACAATAAAAACCAATTATACCAAGCATGTTTCAAAAGATAGACCATCTAACATCATAGTACTATCTTTATACACAATAAAAACCAATTATACCAAGCATGTTTCAAAAGATAGACCATCTAACTCTATAGTACTATCTTATGTCGCAATAAAAACCAATTATACCAAGCATGTTTCAAAAGATAGACCAACTAACATCATAGTACTATCTTTCTACACAATAAAAACCAATTATACCAAGCATGTTTCATTAGATAGACCATCTAACATCATGGTACTATATTTCTACACAATAAAAACCAATTATACCAAGCATGTTTCATTAGATAGACCATTTAACATCATACTACTATCTTTCTACACAATAAAAACCAATTATACCAAGCATGTTTCATTAGATAGACCATCTAACATCATAGTACTATTTTATGTCGCAATAAAAACCAATTATACCAAGCATGTTTCATTAGATAGACCATCTAACATCATAGTACTATCTTTTTACACAATGAAAACCAATTATACCAAGCATGTTTCATTAGATAGACCATCTAACATCATAGTACTATCTTTCTACACAATAAAAACCAATTATACCAAGCATGTTTCAAAAGATAGACCATCTAACATCATAGTACTAATAAAAACCAATTATACCAAGCATGTTTCATTAGATAGACCATCTAACATCATAGTACTATTTTATGTCGCAATAAAAACCAATTATACCAAGCATGTTTCATTAGATAGACCATCTAACATCATAGTACTATCTTTTTACACAATGAAAACCAATTATACCAAGCATGTTTCACTAGATAGACCATCTAACATCATAGTACTATCTTTCTACACAATAAAAACCAATTATACCAAGCATGTTTCAAAAGATAGACCATCTAACATCATAGTACTATCTTTCTACACAATAAAAACCAATTATACCAAGCATGTTTCATTAGATAGACCATCTAACATCATAGTACTATCTTTCTACACAATAAAAACCAATTATACCAAGCATGTTTCATTTGATAGACCATCTAACACCATAGTACTATCTTTCTACACAATAAAAACCAATTATACCAAGCATGTTTCATTAGATAGACCATCTAACATCATAGTACTATCTTTCTACACAATAAAAACCAATTATACCAAGCATGTTTCATTAGATAGACCATCTAACATCATAGTACTATCTTTCTACATAATAAAAACCAATTATACCAAGCATGTTTCATTAGATAGACCATCTAACATCATAGTACTATCTTTCTACACAATAAAAACCAATTATACCAAGCATGTTTCATTAGATAGACGATCTAACATTATAGTACTATCTTTCTACATAATAAAAACCAATTATACCAAGCATGTTTCATTATATAGACCATTAAACATCATAGTACTATCTGTCTACACAATAAAAACCAATTATACCAAGCATGTTTCATTTGATAGACCATCTAACATCATAGTACTATCATTCTACACAATAAAAACCAATTATACCAAGCATGTTTCATTAGATAGACCATCTAACATCATAGTATTATCTTTATACACAATAAGAACCAATTATACCAAGCATGTTTCATTAGATATACTATTTAACATTATAGTACTATCTTTCTACACAATAAAAACCAATTATACCAAGCATGTTTCATTAGATAGACCATCTAACATCATAATACTATCTTATGTCGAAATAAAAACCAATTATACCAAGCATGTTTCATTAGATAGACCATCTAACATCATAGTACTATCTTTCTACACAATAAAAATTAATTATACCAAGCATGTTTCATTAAATAGACCATCTAACATCATATTACTATCTTTCTACACAATAAAAACCAATTATACCAAGCATGTTTCATTAGATAGACCATTTAACATCATAGTACTATCTTTCTACACAATAAAAACCAATTATACCAAGCATGTTTCATTAGATAGACCATTTAACATCCTAGTACTATCTTTCTACACAATAAAAACCAATTATACCAAGCATGTTTCATTAGATAGACCATCTAACATCATAGTACTATCTTTCTACACAATAAAAACCAATTATAACAAGCATGTTTCATTTGATAGACCATCTAACATCATAGTACTATCTTTCTACACAATAAAAACCAATTATACCAAGCATGTTTCAAAAGATAGACCATCTAACATCATAGTACTATCTTTCTACACAATAAAAACCAATTATACCAAGCATGTTTCAAAAGATAGACCATCTAACACTATAGTACTATCTTTCTACACAATAAAAAACCAATTATACCAAGCATGTTTCATTAGATAGACCATCTAACATCATAGTACTATCTTTCTACGCAATAAAAACCGATTATACCAAGCATGTTTCATTAGATAGACCATCTAACATCATAGTACTATCTTTCTACGCAATAAAAACCAATTATACCAAGCATGTTTCATTAGATAGACCATCTAACATCATAGTACTATCTTTCTACACAATAAAAACCAATTATACCAAGCATGTTTCATTAGATAGACCATCTAACATCATAGTACTATCTTTCTACACAATAAAAACCAATTATACCAAGCATGTTTCATTAGATAGACCATCTAACATCATAGTACTATCTTATGTCGCAATAAAAACCAATTATACCAAGCATGTTTCATTAGATAGACCATCTAACATCATAGTACTATCTTTCTACACAATAAAAACCAATTATACTAAGCATGTTTCATTAGATAAACCATCTAACATCAAAGTACTATCTTTCTACACAATAAAAACCAATTATACCAAGCATGTTTCATTAGATCGACCATCTAACATCATAGTACTATCTTTCTACACAATAAAAACCGATTATACCAAGCATGTTTCATTAGATAGACCATCTAACATCATAGTACTATCTTTCTACACATTAAAAACCAATTATACCAAGCATGTTTCATTAGATAGACCATCTAACATCATAGTACTATCTTTCTACACAATAAAAACCAATTATACCAAGCATGTTTCATTAGATAGACGATCTAACTTTATAGTACTATCTTTCTACATAATAAAAACCAATTATACCAAGCACGTTCATTAGATAGACCATTAAACATCATAGTACTATCTGTCTACACAATAAAAACCAATTATACCAAGCATGTTTCATTAGATAGACCATCTAAAATCATAGTACTATCATTCTACACAATAAAAACCAATTATACCAAGCATGTTTCATTAGATAGACCATCTAACATCATAGTATTATCTTTCTGCACAATAAGAACCAATTATATCAAGCATGTTTCATTAGATATACTATCTAACATTATAGTACTATCTTTCTACACAATAAAAACCAATTATACCAAGCATGTTTCATTAGATAGACAATCTAACATCATAGTACTATCTTATGTCGAAATAAAAACCAATTATACCAAGCATGTTTCATTAGATAGACCATCTAACATCATAGTACTATCTTTCTACACAATAAAAACCAATTATACCAAGCATGTTTCATTAGATAGACGATCTAACATTATAGTACTCTCTTTCTACATAATAGAAACCAATTATACCAAGCATGTTTCATTAGATAGACCATTAAACATCATAGTACTATCTGTCTACACAATAAAAACCAATTATACCAAGCATGTTTCATTAGATAGACCATCTAACATCATAGTACTATCATTCTACACAATAAAAAACCAATTATACCAAGAATGTTTCATTAGATAGACCATCTAACATCATAGTATTATCTTTATACACAATAAGAACCAATTATACCAAGCATGTTTCATTAGATACACTATCTAACATTATAGTACTATCTTTCTACACAATAAAAACCACTTATAACAAGCATGTTTCATTAGATAGACCATCTAACATCATAGTACTATCTTATGTCGAAATAAAAACCAATTATACCAAGCATGTTTCATTAGATAGACCATCTAACATCATAGTACTATCTTTCTACACAATAAAAACCAATTATAACAAGCATGTTTCATTTGAAAGACCATCTAACATCATAGTACTATCTTTCTACACAATAAAAACCAATTATACCAAGCATGTTTCAAAAGATAGACCATCTAACATCATAGTACTATCTTTATACACAATAAAAACCAATTATACCAAGCATGTTTCAAAAGATAGACCATCTAACTCTATAGTACTATCTTATGTCGCAATAAAAACCAATTATACCAAGCATGTTTCAAAAGATAGACCAACTAACATCATAGTACTATCTTTCTACACAATAAAAACCAATTATACCAAGCATGTTTCATTAGATAGACCATCTAACATCATGGTACTATATTTCTACACAATAAAAACCAATTATACCAAGCATGTTTCATTAGATAGACCATTTAACATCATACTACTATCTTTCTACACAATAAAAACCAATTATACCAAGCATGTTTCATTAGATAGACCATCTAACATCATAGTACTATTTTATGTCGCAATAAAAACCAATTATACCAAGCATGTTTCATTAGATAGACCATCTAACATCATAGTACTATCTTTTTACACAATGAAAACCAATTATACCAAGCATGTTTCATTAGATAGACCATCTAACATCATAGTACTATCTTTCTACACAATAAAAACCAATTATACCAAGCATGTTTCAAAAGATAGACCATCTAACATCATAGTACTAATAAAAACCAATTATACCAAGCATGTTTCATTAGATAGACCATCTAACATCATAGTACTATTTTATGTCGCAATAAAAACCAATTATACCAAGCATGTTTCATTAGATTGACCATCTAACATCATAGTACTATCTTTTTACACAATGAAAACCAATTATACCAAGCATGTTTCATTAGATAGACCATCTAACATCATAGTACTATCTTTCTACACAATAAAAACCAATTATACCAAGCATGTTTCAAAAGATAGACCATCTAACATCATAGTACTATCTTTCTACACAATAAAAACCAATTATACCAAGCATGTTTCATTAGATAGACCATCTAACATCATAGTACTATCTTTCTACACAATAAAAACCAATTATACCAAGCATGTTTCATTTGATAGACCATCTAACACCATAGTACTATCTTTCTACACAATAAAAACCAATTATACCAAGCATGTTTCATTAGATAGACCATCTAACATCATAGTACTATCTTTCTACACAATAAAAACCAATTATACCAAGCATGTTTCATTAGATAGACCATCTAACATCATAGTACTATCTTTCTACATAATAAAAACCAATTATACCAAGCATGTTTCATTAGATAGACCATCTAACATCATAGTACTATCTTTCTACACAATAAAAACCAATTATACCAAGCATGTTTCATTAGATAGACGATCTAACATTATAGTACTATCTTTCTACATAATAAAAACCAATTATACCAAGCATGTTTCATTATATAGACCATTAAACATCATAGTACTATCTGTCTACACAATAAAAACCAATTATACCAAGCATGTTTCATTTGATAGACCATCTAACATCATAGTACTATCATTCTACACAATAAAAACCAATTATACCAAGCATGTTTCATTAGATAGACCATCTAACATCATAGTATTATCTTTATACACAATAAGAACCAATTATACCAAGCATGTTTCATTAGATATACTATCTAACATTATAGTACTATCTTTCTACACAATAAAAACCAATTATACCAAGCATGTTTCATTAGATAGACCATCTAACATCATAATACTATCTTATGTCGAAATAAAAACCAATTATACCAAGCATGTTTCATTAGATAGACCATCTAACATCATAGTACTATCTTTCTACACAATAAAAATTAATTATACCAAGCATGTTTCATTAAATAGACCATCTAACATCATATTACTATCTTTCTACACAATAAAAACCAATTATACCAAGCATGTTTCATTAGATAGACCATTTAACATCATAGTACTATCTTTCTACACAATAAAAACCAATTATACCAAGCATGTTTCATTAGATAGACCATTTAACATCATAGTACTATCTTTCTACACAATAAAAACCAATTATACCAAGCATGTTTCATTAGATAGACCATCTAACATCAAAGTACTATTTTATGTCGCAATAAAAACCAATTATACCAAGCATGTTTCATTAGATAGACCATCTTAACATCAAAGTACTATCTTTTTACACAATGAAAACCAATTATACCAAGCATGTTTCATTAGATAGACCATCTAACATCATAGTACTATCTTTCTACACAATAAAAACCAATTATACCAAGCATGTTTCATTAGATAGACCATCTAACACCATAGTACTATCTTTCTACACAATAAAAACCAATTATACCAAGCATGTTTCATTAGATAGACCAACTAACATCATAGTACTATCTTTCTACACAATAAAAACCAATTATACCAAGCATGTTTCATTAGATAGACCATCTAACATCATAGTACTATCTTTCTACACAATAAAAACAAATTATACCAAGCATGTTTCATTAGATAGACCATCTAACATCATAGTACTATCTTTCTACACAATAAAAACCAATTATACCAAGCATGTTTCATTAGATAGACCATCTAACATCAAGGTACTATATTTCTACACAATAAAAACCAATTATACCAAGCATGTTTCATTAGATAGACCATCTAACATCATAGTACTATCTTTCTACACAATAAAAACCAATTATACCAAGCATGTTTCATTAGATAGACGATCTAACATTATAGTACTATCTTCTACATAATAAAAACCAATTATACCAAGCATGTTTCATTAGATAGACCATTAAACATCATAGTACTATCTGTCTACACAATAAAAACCAATTATACCAAGCATGTTTCATTAGATAGACCATCTAACATCATAGTACTATCATTCTACACAATAAAAACCAATTATACCAAGCATGTTTCATTAGATAGACCATCTAACATCATAGTATTATCTTTATACACAATAAGAACCAATTATACCAAGCATGTTTCATTAGATAGACCATTAAACATCATAGTACTATCTGTCTACACAATAAAAACCAATTATACCAAGCATGTTTCATTAGATAGACCATCTAACATCATAGTACTATCTTTCTACACAATAAAAACCAATTATAACAAGCATGTTTCATTTGAAAGACCATCTAACATCATAGTACTATCTTTCTACACAATAAAAACCAATTATACCAAGCATGTTTCAAAAGATAGACCATCTAACATCATAGTACTATCTTTATACACAATAAAAACCAATTATACCAAGCATGTTTCAAAAGATAGACCATCTAACTCTATAGTACTATCTTATGTCGCAATAAAAACCAATTATACCAAGCATGTTTCATTAGATAGACCATCTAACATCATAGTACTATCTTTCTACACAATAAAAACCAATTATGCCAAGCATGTTTCAAAAGATAGACCAACTAACATCATAGTACTATCTTTCTACACAATAAAAACCAATTATACCAAGCATGTTTCATTAGATAGACCATCTAACATCATGGTACTATATTTCTACACAATAAAACCCAATTATACCAAGCATGTTTCATTAGATAGACCATTTAACATCATACTACTATCTTTCTACACAATAAAAACCAATTATACCAAGCATGTTTCATTAGATAGACCATCTAACATCATAGTACTATTTTATGTCGCAATAAAAACCAATTATACCAA
>NW_027269106.1:0-21942 GCF_963676685.1 Mytilus edulis
AGACGTTATAGATAAGGATCAATAACTCTGTAACTGTTCGATGAAATTTATTAAAACTTTTCAGAATAACTACTGAGATGTATATCTTTATTTTAAAAGTAAAGTTTTAAGTCTGGAACAAAAGTTAAAGTCTGACAGGAATAGGATCCCAGTTACGGTAACCAGTCCGGTACCCACGAATGTAGTTCTTAAAAAAAACTATAACTTTTCTCCTAAAATGGTTGTAGTGTCATTATTACACAAGTTCTGAAACTGAATGTAGATTTATTTGAAAGGGTAGGCTTTCTAGTTTGAATTTCTGTAAAAAAAATGATTGATTTAAATAAAATCTGGCGTCAGTGCATGGAGTAAATTGTCTTAATTCTAGCCTTTATTCTTCACCGGAAGTAGACTGAGTGACCCTGTTGTCAATCAAAACAAAATTTTGCAACGGAATGCCGGTCATGAGGCACTGAGATTGCACTCAGAAACTTGGAACCTAATGCCTAACATGAAACAGAAGTCCCAAGGTGGCTATCAAAATTATTTAACGAACAGCACCCCATTTATTTACTATGACTTTCAATGCGTTCCAATGGGGCAAATAACTGGGTCCCCGTTCCTGTCCAGAAGGCATATATTGAACACTTCAATCTACAACTGTAAGCTTATTTTTCGAGTAACATGATGAAATTTTGCTACAAACTTCAAAATTTAATAAGGAAAACAATGGTGTAATTATTTTTTAAATTTGAATTAAACTTTTTAAATTAAATTGAATTTAAATTTATGAAATTTTAAAAAAAGTTTTTTTTTTCATTTGAAAGTTTAAAAAGAGGTCACAGTGAGGTCATTTGTTGGAAATTTAAATTCATACACTTGTAAGTTAAATGGAGGGATTTTTTGAAAAATATAGGCAAAAAATAATAGAAAAGAGCCACCTGGCAAGAAATCATGAATGCTTTTTATGGGATCAGGGAACAACAAAAGATGGAAAATATGGGCTTATTTCTTTTCTAGATCCTATTTCTGGTACCTGGAAAAAGAAAAAAGCCCATAGATTCAGTTACATGGTTTATAACAATTATTTAGAGTTAAATAAAATATTTGATGCCAGTCATTTGTGTCATAATAGTTTGTGTGTGAATGCGGCTCACATTAATTTAGAGCCGCATCACATAAATAACAACAGGATTTATTGTAAGCACCGCAATTCTTGCAGGGCCATGCCAATTATCCAGATTGCCGCCTGGATTTATTTTTAGAAGATATTTAAGGGGTAGGGCTATAGCTTATATATAAAGAATTTTGACTAAATGTACAACAATTTTAGACTCTTTTTGAAAGATTTGGTGGTCCTTAAAAGAACCTTTAATTTTGTCTTTATCTTTTTCAGATGTAGATGGATGCAGCTATGTCTTCTTTGACTTTGGAATTTTTGAAGTACAGCTTCTGGTAGGTATATTCTTCTTAGCAGGCATTACTCTCCCATATGAATGATCGTCCTTTGTGCTTTGAACAAATGCCGTATTAAGTTGGGATCAAGTTGTCCTTTTTGATATCGGTCTTTAAATTTACTTTGTTCCTTTTCTTCCACATGATCCTTAATTTTCTGTCCAGTTTGTTGTAAATTTTTCTTTTTCCTTTCTGGAGTATTTTGGTATACCTTTGTTCCTTTCACACTCCCTTTGCATCTGCTCTAAGTGTTTAAATGAACCATTGTGATATTTAAAACCAATACATTCTGCTTTTTGTTTCCAGGAATTAGCTATATCCATTATTCAAAGTTGTGAATTATTGCTGATGCCCTCCCTTCAAAATTTCTAGAAAAGTTCACATTTTTTGGTAAGGATACACTTAGTGCTCTGTTAACGGGCTTCACATTTTTGAGTGTTTGAAATTAAATTTCATTTTCATTAATGCTTCCTCACTAAGTTTCATTTTTAAAAGTTCCTGCATTATTAATTTGTCATTGTCATCCATATTCAGGTTGGTTAACTTGTTTGCACCCAAGTACATGGATCTCAGCCACCAACAGTTTGTGTGACCACCACCACACACGTATGAGCTAGTGGGACATTTAGAGCAGTCGCCGGTATAACACCGCACAGTAGCATCAAGCACTCTAGGTAAGCATTTTTTAATCTTTTCCAAATTTCCACAGTTTTCTTTCCACATTTCATTGAAAACTAAGCTACATCTGGCTTTCAAATCTTGACTTAAAACTTTCTGTCCTTGTTTTTTCTTTTCACGTGTCGAACCATAAAAACATGTTCAAACTAAATTTGCAGAATTACTTTGTCGAAACTGTGATCTTCCGAGATGAATTGGGTCAGCTTGGCGTTCAACTTTCCACAACGGGTGTAAAACTTTGAGTGCATCATTTATACCTTCTGCTCCCCGTCCGTCTCCATCTGTAACTGCATACTTTACCAGCACATTTTGCCTATCAATCTGAAGTCCAATTTCTTTACCCATGAGATATTCACTTAAAGGGTTTGTTGGCTTAACATTGGCTGTACATGTACCAGCATGTCCATCTGGGACAGGTTACATTAAGTCCCTTCCCTTTAAGCCAAGAACCCTGTCCAGCAAAGTTTATTGTGAAAAACTGATGCAACAATGAACTTATGGTCAGTCACTTGCTCACATGCCAATGATATTGCCTGGGAAGCATTTTGTCCGGGTTTTTTTGTGCTTACTATATGCATACTGTTATTAACGCGTGTCGATTGCTACAGGAATATGTGACGGCTCTTTTACACCACGAATTCTGTTAACTTCTTTCACAGTTTCAAGTTTTTTCTTCATATCATTGTCATTTAACTCTTTAATCTCATTCGCAACAAAATTAGAATGCCTCTGCAGTGTTCTTTTAGTGGGTGGTGGTATATTTAGTCCTGCGGCCATCAGAAAATCTTCCTCTTTTTATTCCAATAGGAGTCTCCTGTAAGGCAGATACAAGCATGCGGGTTAACTCTCCAGGGTTAGGTCCACGTTTTGGAGTTTTAATTTCATCGAACAGGTTAACACATGGTGATGTAAACTTGCATTCTGTACATTTATATATGCACTTTACACAAGATCCATACTTAATTAACTTTGTCAGTTCAAAGTTTGGATTATCACATTTAATGTCTTGTAAATTGTGAAATTTAACAACTACATTAAGTAGCAGAGTAACTTTATTCATCTTAACAACTCTATATGACTCATCTGTAACATGTGTTTCATCATGAGACTCAGATTTAGCTTCTTCTTTCAGAACCTTCAAACATTTTGGCTGTGGACGTAATAACTTGGGCAGATCCAGGATTTCCCTCGACATCTGGTAAAACTGTAGGAGGTGCCGTCTTGACCGGATTTAGCTACAAGTGAGAACTTCTCTGCATCTAGCCTCTTCCATTGTGTATTAGATGAACTTGGCTGACTGTTTGAAGACTGTGTTTCATGCTTTTATTCCCTTGTTATGGGGTCTGTTACCCGCTTTGAAGCAAGATTTACGTCGATTTTTGCCACCTTTCATGTTAATTTACAGTACCATTGACTGATAATTTATGATGTTCTACATTTTCTTGCATTATTTATATCACTGGAAGATGCTGTCAGCTTCCTTGACACAATTTTGCCACTAATTGCTGACAGTGACACTTTTATGGGGATTTACAGGTGCTGGACAGTGTATTCTAAGAGATCATGTGTGTGTACAGTAGGGCTTACATTTTATTGGATTACCACTAATTGCATTACCATGTAAACTACTGCTTTTCATATATGATAAGGAACTTATTTGCCTTCATAGATATACATTTTTTGTAAGTTTTTCACTTTTAACTTCTTTCCTTTGTAATTCCTATAAAAATAATAAGGATTTTTTATTTTTTTAATTAAAAAATGATTTTAATTAAAAAAAATTTCATTAAATTTAATTTTTACTAAATTTTCATACAATGAATGAATTTATCTACCATGTGCAATTTACAGAATGTAAATATCTTTTCAAATAAAAATGTTGTGCTGATTTTAAGCAAATTTACTTCATGAATATATGATTTTATCCGACCAATTTTCTGATATTTGAGGAGAAATGAGACGTTATAGATAAGGATCAATAACTCTGTAACTGTTCGATGAAATTTATTAAACTTTTCAGAATAACTACTGAGATGTATATCTTTATTTTAAAAGTAAAGTTTTAAGTCTGGAACAAAAGGTTAAAGTCTGACAGGAATAGGATCCAGTTACGGTAACCAGTCCGGTACCCACGAATGTAGTTCTTAAAAAAAAACTATAACTTTTCTCTAAAATGGTGTAGTGTCATTATTACACAAGTTCTGAAACTGAATGTAGATTTATTTGAAAGGGTAGGCTTTCTAGTTTGGAATTTCTGTAAAAAAAATGATTGATTTAAATAAAATCTGGCGTCAGTGCATGGAGTAAATTGTCTTAATTCTAGCCTTTATTCTTCACCGGAAGTAGACTGAGTGACCCTGTTGTCAATCAAAACAAAATTTTGCAACGGAATGCCGGTCATGAGGCACTGAGATTGCACTCAGAAACTTGGAACCCTAATGCCTAACATGAAACAGAAGTCCCAAGGTGGCTATCAAAATTATTTAACGAACAGCACCCCATTTATTTACTATGACTTTCAATGCGTTCCAATGGGGCAAATAACTGGGGTCCCCGTTCCTGTCAGAAGGCATATATTGAACACTTCAATCTACAACTGTAAGCTTATTTTTCGAGTAACATGGATGAAATTTTGCTACAAACTTCAAAATTTAATAAGGAAAAACAATGGTGTAATTTATTTTTTAAATTTGAATTAAACTTTTTAAATTAAATTGAAATTTAAATTTATGAAATTTTAAAAAAGTTTTTTTTTTCATTTGAAAGTTTAAAAAGAGGTCACAGTGAGGTCATTTGTTGGAAATTTAAATTCATACACTTGTAAGTTAAAATGGAGGGATTTTTTGAAAAATATAGGCAAAAAATAATAGAAAAGAGCCACCTGCAAGAAATCATGAATGCTTTTTATGGGATCAGGGAACAACAAAAGATGAAAATATGGGCTTATTTCTTTTCTAGATCCTATTTCTGGTACCTGGAAAAGAAAAAAGCCCATAGATTCAGTTACATGGTTTATAACAATTATTTAGAGTTAAATAAAATATTTGATGCCAGTCATTTGTGTCATAATAGTTTGTGTGTGAATGCGGCTCACATTAATTTAGAGCCGCATCACATAAATAACAACAGGATTTATTGTAAGCACCGCAATTCTTGCCAGGGCCATGCCAATTATCCAGATTGCCGCCTGGATTTATTTTTAGAAGATATTTAAGGGGTAGGGCTATAGCTTATATATAAAGAATTTTGACTAAATGTACAACAATTTTAGACTCCTTTTTGAAAGATTTGGTGGTCCTTAAAAGAACCTTTAATTTTGTCTTTATCTTTTTCAGATGTAGATGGATGCAGGCTATGTCTTCTTTGACTTTGGAATTTTGAAGTACAGCTTCTGGTAGGTATATTCTTCTTAGCAGGGCATTACTCTCCCATATGAATGATCGTCCTTTGTGCTTTGAACAAATGCCGTATTAAGTTTGGGATCAAGTTGTCCTTTTTGATATCGGTCTTTAAATTTACTTTGTTCCTTTTCTTCCACATGATCCTTAATTTTCTGTCCAGTTTGTTGTAAATTTTTCTTTTTCCTTTCTGGAGTATTTTGGTATACTTTGTTCTTTCACACTCCCTTTGCATCTGCTCTAAGTGTTTAAATGAACCTTGTGATATTTTAAAACCAATACATTCTGCTTTTTGTTTCCAGGAATTAGCTATACCATTATTCAAAGTGTGAATTATTGCTGATGCCCTCCCTTCAAAATTTCTAGAAAAGTTCACATTTTTTGGTAAGGATACACTTAGTGCTCTGTTAACGGCTTCACATTTTTGGAGTGTTGAAATTTAAATTTCATTTTCATTAATGCTTCCTCACTAAGTTTCATTTTTAAAAGTTCCTGCATTATTAATTTGTCATTGTCATCCATATTCAGGTTGGTTAACTTGTTTGCACCCAAGTACATGGATCTCAGCCACCAACAGTTTGTGTGACCACCACCACACACGTATGAGCTAGTGGGACATTTAGAGCAGTCGCCGGTATAACACCGCACAGTAGCATCAAGCACTCTAGGTAAGCATTTTTTAATCTTTTCCAAATTTCCACAGTTTTCTTTCCACATTTCATTGAAAACTAAGCTACATCTGGCTTTCAAATCTTGACTTAAAACTTTTCTGTCCTTGTTTTTTCTTTTCACGTGTCGAACCATAAACATGTTCAAACTAAAATTTGCAGAATTACTTTGTCGAAACTGTGATCTTCCGAGATGAATTGGGTCAGCTTGGCGTTCAACTTTCCACAACGGGTGTAAAACTTTGAGTGCATCATTTATACCTTCTGCTCCCCGTCCGTCTCCATCTGTAACTGCATACTTTACCAGCACATTTTGCCTATCAATCTGAAGTCCCAATTTCTTTACCCATGAGATATTCACTTAAAGGGTTTGTTGGCTTAACATTGGCTGTACATGTACCAGCATGTCCATCTGGACAGGTTACATTAAGTCCCTTCCCTTTAAGCCAAGAACCTGTCCAGCAAAGTTTATTGTGAAAAACTGATGCAACAATGAACTTATGGTCAGTCACTTGCTCACATGCCAATGATATTGCCTGGGAAGCATTTTGTCCGGGTTTTTTTGTGCTTACTATATGCATACTGTTATAACGCGTGTCGATTGCTACAGGAATATGTGACGGCTCTTTTACACCACGAATTCTGTTAACTTCTTTCACAGTTTCAAGTTTTTTCTTCATATCATTGTCATTTAACTCTTTAATCTCATTCGCAACAAAATTAGAATGCCTCTGCAGTGTTCTTTTAGTGGGTGGTGGTATATTTAGTCCTGCGGCCATCAGAAATCTTCCTCTTTTTATTCCAATAGGAAGTCTCCTGTAAGGCAGATACAAGCATGCGGGTTAACTCTCCAGGTTAGGTCCACGTTTTGGAGTTTTAATTTCATCGAACAGGTTAACACATGGTGATGTAAACTTGCATTCTGTACATTTATATATGCACTTTACACAAGATCCATACTTAATTAACTTTGTCAGTTCAAAGTTTGGATTATCACATTTAATGTCTTGTAAATTGTGAAATTTAACAACTACATTAAGTAGCAGAGTAACTTTATTCATCTTAACAACTCTATATGACTCATCTGTAACATGTGTTTCATCATGAGACTCAGATTTAGCTTCTTCTTTCAGAACCTTCAAACATTTTGGCTGTGGACGTAATAACTTGGCAGATCCAGGATTTCCCTCGACATCTGGTAAACTGTAGGAGGTGCCGTCTTGACCGGATTTAGCTACAAGTGAGAACTTCTCTGCATCTAGCCTCTTCCATTGTGTATTAGATGAACTTGGCTGACTGTTTGAAGACTGTGTTTCATGCTTTATTCCCTTGTTATGGGGTCTGTTACCCGCTTTGAAGCAAGATTTACGTCGATTTTTGCCACCTTTCATGTTAATTTACAGTACCATTGACTGATAATTTATGATGTTCTACATTTTCTTGCATTATTTATATCACTGGAAGATGCTGTCAGCTTCCTTGACACAATTTTGCCACTAATTGCTGACAGTGACACTTTTATGGGGATTTACAGGTGCTGGACAGTGTATTCTAAGAGATCATGTGTGTGTACAGTAGGGCTTACATTTTATTGGATTACCACTAATTGCATTACCATGTAAACTACTGCTTTTCCATAATGATAAGGAACTTATTTGCCTTCATAGATATACATTTTTTGTAAGTTTTTCACTTTTAACTTCTTTCCTTTTGTAATTCCTATAAAAATAATAAGGATTTTTTATTTTTTTAATTAAAAAATGATTTTAATTAAAAAAAATTTCATTAAATTTAATTTTTATCTAAATTTTCATACAATGAATGAATTTATCTACCATGTGCAATTTACAGAATGTAAATATCTTTTCAAATAAAAATGTTGTGCTGATTTTAAGCAAATTTACTTCATGAATATATGATTTTATCCGACCAATTTTCTGATATTTGAGGAGAAATGAGACGTTTATAGATAAGGATCAATAACTCTGTAACTGTTCGATGAAATTTATTAAAACTTTTCAGAATAACTACTGAGATGTATATCTTTATTTTAAAAGTAAAGTTTTAAGTCTGGAACAAAAGTTAAAGTCTGACAGGAATAGGATCCCAGTTACGGTAACCAGTCCGGTACCCACGAATGTAGTTCTTAAAAAAAAACTATAACTTTTCTCTAAAATGGTGTAGTGTCATTATTACACAAGTTCTGAAACTGAATGTAGATTTATTTGAAAGGGTAGGCTTTCTAGTTTGAATTTCTGTAAAAAAAATGATTGATTTAAATAAAATCTGGCGTCAGTGCATGGAGTAATTGTCTTAATTCTAGCCTTTATTCTTCACCGGAAGTAGACTGAGTGACCCTGTTGTCAATCAAAACAAAATTTTGCAACGGAATGCCGGTCATGAGGCACTGAGATTGCACTCAGAAACTTGGAACCTAATGCCTAACATGAAACAGAAGTCCCAAGGTGGCTATCAAAATTATTTAACGAACAGCACCCCATTTATTTACTATGACTTTCAATGCGTTCAATGGGGCAAATAACTGGGTCCCCGTTCCTGTCAGAAGGCATATATTGAACACTTCAATCTACAACTGTAAGCTTATTTTTCGAGTAACATGGATGAAATTTTGCTACAAACTTCAAAATTTAATAAGGAAAACAATGGTGTAATTATTTTTTAAATTTGAATTAAACTTTTTAAATTAAATTGAAATTTAAATTTATGAAATTTAAAAAAGTTTTTTTTTTCATTGAAAGTTTAAAAAGAGGTCACAGTGAGGTCATTTGTTGGAAATTTAAATTCATACACTTGTAAGTTAAAATGGAGGGATTTTTTGAAAAATATAGGCAAAAAATAATAGAAAAGAGCCACCTGGCAAGAAATCATGAATGCTTTTTATGGGATCAGGGAACAACAAAAGATGGAAAATATGGGCTTATTTCTTTTCTAGATCCTATTTCTGGTACCTGGAAAAAGAAAAAGCCCATAGATTCAGTTACATGGTTTATAACAATTATTTAGAGTTAAATAAAATATTTGATGCCAGTCATTTGTGTCATAATAGTTTGTGTGTGAATGCGGCTCACATTAATTTAGAGCCGCATCACATAAATAACAACAGGATTTATTGTAAGCACCGCAATTCTTGCCAGGGCCATGCCAATTATCCAGATTGCCGCCTGGATTTATTTTTAGAAGATATTTAAGGGGTAGGGCTATAGCTTATATATAAAGAATTTTGACTAAATGTTACAACAATTTTAGACTCTTTTTGAAAGATTTGGTGGTCCTTAAAAGAACCTTTAATTTTGTCTTTATCTTTTTCAGATGTAGATGGATGCAGCTATGTCTTCTTTGACTTTGGAATTTTTGAAGTACAGCTTCTGGTAGGTATATTCTTCTTAGCAGGCATTACTCTCCCATATGAATGATCGTCCTTTGTGCTTTGAACAAATGCCGTATTAAGTTTGGGATCAAGTTGTCCTTTTTGATATCGGTCTTTAAATTTACTTTGTTCCTTTTCTTCCACATGATCCTTAATTTTCTGTCCAGTTTGTTGTAAATTTTTCTTTTTCCTTTCTGGAGTATTTTGGTATACTTTGTTCCTTTCACACTCCCTTTGCATCTGCTCTAAGTGTTTAAATGAACCTTGTGATATTTTAAAACCAATACATTCTGCTTTTTGTTTCCAGGAATTAGCTATACCATTATTCAAAGTGTGAATTATTGCTGATGCCCTCCCTTCAAAATTTCTAGAAAAGTTCACATTTTTTGGTAAGGATACACTTAGTGCTCTGTTAACGGCTTCACATTTTTGAGTGTTGAAATTAAATTTCATTTTCATTAATGCTTCCTCACTAAGTTTCATTTTTAAAAGTTCCTGCATTATTAATTTGTCATTGTCATCCATATTCAGGTTGGTTAACTTGTTTTGCACCCAAGTACATGGATCTCAGCCACCAACAGTTTGTGTGACCACCCACCACACACGTATGAGCTAGTGGGACATTTAGAGCAGTCGCCGGTATAACACCGCACAGTAGCATCAAGCACTCTAGGTAAGCATTTTTTTAATCTTTTCCAAATTTCCACAGTTTTCTTTCCACATTTCATTGAAAACTAAGCTACATCTGGCTTTCAAATCTTGACTTAAAACTTTCTGTCCTTGTTTTTTCTTTTCACGTGTCGAACCATAAAAACATGTTCAAACTAAATTTGCAGAATTACTTTGTCGAAACTGTGATCTTCCGAGATGAATTGGGTCAGCTTGGCGTTCAACTTTCCACAACGGGTGTAAAACTTTGAGTGCATCATTTATACCTTCTGCTCCCCGTCCGTCTCCATCTGTAACTGCATACTTTACCAGCACACTTTTGCCTATCAATCTGAAGTCCAATTTCTTTACCCATGAGATATTCACTTAAAGGGTTTGTTGGCTTAACATTGGCTGTACATGTACCAGCATGTCCATCTGGACAGGTTACATTAAGTCCCTTCCCCTTTAAGCCAAGAACCTGTCCCAGCAAAGTTTATTGTGAAAACTGATGCAACAATGAACTTATGGTCAGTCACTTGCTCACATGCCAATGATATTGCCTGGGAAGCATTTTGTCCGGGTTTTTTTGTGCTTACTATATGCATACTGTTATAACGCGTGTCGATTGCTACAGGAATATGTGACGGCTCTTTTACACCACGAATTCTGTTAACTTCTTTCACAGTTTCAAGTTTTTTCTTCATATCATTGTCATTTAACTCTTTAATCTCATTCGCAACAAAATTAGAATGCCTCTGCAGTGTTCTTTTAGTGGGTGGTGGTATATTTAGTCCTGCGGCCATCAGAAATCTTCCTCTTTTTATTCCAATAGGAGTCTCCTGTAAGGCAGATACAAGCATGCGGGTTACTCTCCAGGGTTAGGTCCACGTTTTGGAGTTTTAATTTCATCGAACAGGTTACACATGGTGATGTAAACTTGCATTCTGTACATTTATATATGCACTTTACACAAGATCCATACTTAATTAACTTTGTCAGTTCAAAGTTTGGATTATCACATTTAATGTCTTGTAAATTGTGAAATTTAACAACTACATTAAGTAGCAGAGTAACTTTATTCATCTTCAACAACTCTATATGACTCATCTGTAACATGTGTTTTCATCATGAGACTCAGATTTAGCTTCTTTCTTTCAGAACCTTCAAACATTTTGGCTGTGGACGTAATAACTTGGCAGATCCAGGATTTCCCTCGACATCTGGTAAACTGTAGGAGGTGCCGTCCTTGACGGATTTAGCTACAAGTGAGAACTTCTCTGCATCTAGCCTCTTCCATTGTGTATTAGATGAACTTGGCTGACTGTTTGAAGACTGTGTTTCATGCTTTATTCCCTTGTTATGGGGTCTGTTACCCGCTTTGAAGCAAGATTTACGTCGATTTTTGCCACCCTTTCATGTTAATTTACAGTACCATTGACTGATAATTTATGATGTTCTACATTTTCTTGCATTATTTATATCACTGGAAGATGCTGTCAGCTTCCTTGACACAATTTTGCCACTAATTGCTGACAGTGACACTTTTATGGGGATTTACAGGTGCTGGACAGTGTATTCTAAGAGATCATGTGTGTGTACAGTAGGGCTTACATTTTATTGGATTACCACTAATTGCATTACCATGTAAACTACTGCTTTTCATATATGATAAGGAACTTATTTGCCTTCATAGATATACATTTTTTGTAAGTTTTTCACTTTTAACTTCTTTCCTTTTGTAATTCCTATAAAAATAATAAGGATTTTTTATTTTTTTAATTAAAAAATGATTTTAATTAAAAAAAATTTCATTAAAATTTAATTTTTACTAAATTTTCATACAATGAATGAATTTATCTACCATGTGCAATTTACAGAATGTAAATATCTTTTCAAATAAAAATGTTCGTGCTGATTTTAAGCAAATTTACTTCATGAATATATGATTTTATCCGACCAATTTTCTGATATTTGAGGAGAAATGAGACGTTATAGATAAGGATCAATAACTCTGTAACTGTTCGATGAAATTATTAAAACTTTTCAGAATAACTACTGAGATGTATATCTTTATTTTAAAAGTAAAGTTTTAAGTCTGGAACAAAAGTTAAAGTCTGACAGGAATAGGATCCCAGTTACGGTAACCAGTCCGGTACCCACGAATGTAGTTCTTAAAAAAAAAACTATAACTTTTCTCTAAAATGGTTGTAGTGTCATTATTACACAAGTTCTGAAACTGAATGTAGATTTATTTGAAAGGGTAGGCTTTCTAGTTTGAATTTCTGTAAAAAAAATGATTGATTTAAATAAAATCTGGCGTCAGTGCATGGAGTAAATTGTCTTAATTCTAGCCTTTATTCTTCACCGGAAGTAGACTGAGTGACCCTGTGTCAATCAAAACAAAATTTTGCAACGGAATGCCGGTCATGAGGCACTGAGATTGCACTCAGAAACTTGGAACCTAATGCCTAACATGAAACAGAAGTCCAAGGTGGCTATCAAAATTATTTAACGAACAGCACCCCATTTATTTACTATGACTTTCAATGCGTTCCAATGGGGCAAATAACTGGGTCCCCGTTCCTGTCAGAAGGGCATATATTGAACACTTCAATCTACAACTGTAAGCTTATTTTTCGAGTAACATGGATGAAATTTTGCTACAAACTTCAAAATTTAATAAGGAAAACAATGGTGTAATTATTTTTAAATTTGAATTAAACTTTTTAAATTAAATTGAAATTTAAATTTATGAAATTTTAAAAAAGTTTTTTTTTCATTTGAAAAGTTTAAAAAGAGGTCACAGTGAGGTCATTTGTTGGAAATTTAAATTCATACACTTGTAAGTTAAAATGGAGGGATTTTTTGAAAAATATAGGCAAAAAATAATAGAAAAGAGCCACCTGGCAAGAAATCATGAATGGCTTTTTATGGGATCAGGGAACAACAAAAGATGGAAAATATGGGCTTATTTCTTTTCTAGATCCTATTTCTGGTACCTGGAAAAAGAAAAAAGCCCATAGATTCAGTTACATGGTTTATAACAATTATTTAGAGTTAAATAAAATATTGATGCCAGTCATTTGTGTCATAATAGTTTGTGTGTGAATGCGGCTCACATTAATTTAGAGCCGCATCACATAAATAACAACAGGATTTATTGTAAGCACCGCAATTCTTGCCAGGGCCATGCCAATTATCCAGATTGCCGCCTGGATTTATTTTTAGAAGATATTTAAGGGGTAGGGCTATAGCTTATATATAAAGAATTTTGACTAAATGTACAACAATTTTAGACTCTTTTTGAAAGATTTGGTGGTCCTTAAAAGAACCTTTAATTTTGTCTTTATCTTTTTCAGATGTAGATGGATGCAGCTATGTCTTCTTTGACTTTGGAATTTTTGAAGTACAGCTTCTGGTAGGTATATTCTTCTTAGCAGGCATTACTCTCCCATATGAATGATCGTCCTTTGTGCTTTTGAACAAATGCCGTATTAAGTTTGGGATCAAGTTGTCCTTTTTGATATCGGTCTTTAAATTTACTTTGTTCCTTTTCTTCCACATGATCCTTAATTTTCTGTCCAGTTTGTTGTAAATTTTTCTTTTTCCTTTCTGGAGTATTTTGGTATACTTTGTTCCTTTCACACTCCCTTTGCATCTGCTCTAAGTGTTTAAATGAACCTTGTGATATTTTAAAACCAATACATTCTGCTTTTTGTTTCCAGGAATTAGCTATACATTATTCAAAGTGTGAATTATTGCTGATGCCCTCCCTTCAAAATTTCTAGAAAAGTTCACATTTTTTGGTAAGGATACACTTAGTGCTCTGTTAACGGCTTCACATTTTTGAGTGTTGAAATTAAATTTCATTTTCATTAATGCTTCCTCACTAAGTTTCATTTTTAAAAGTTCCTGCATTATTAATTTGTCATTGTCATCCATATTCAGGTTGGTTAACTTGTTTGCACCCAAGTACATGGATCTCAGCCACCAACAGTTTGTGTGACCACCACCACACACGTATGAGCTAGTGGGACATTTAGAGCAGTCGCCGGTATAACACCGCACAGTAGCATCAAGCACTCTAGGTAAGCATTTTTTTAATCTTTTCCAAATTTCCACAGTTTTCTTTCCACATTTTCATTGAAAACTAAGCTACATCTGGCTTTCAAATCTTGACTTAAAACTTTCTGTCCTTGTTTTTTCTTTTCACGTGTCGAACCATAAAACATGTTCAAACTAAAATTTGCAGAATTACTTTGTCGAAACTGTGATCTTCCGAGATGAATTGGGTCAGCTTGGCGTTCAACTTTCCACAACGGGTGTAAAACTTTGAGTGCATCATTTATACCTTCTGCTCCCCGTCCGTCTCCATCTGTAACTGCATACTTTACCAGCACATTTTGCCTATCAATCTGAAGTCCAATTTCTTTACCCATGAGATATTCACTTAAAGGGTTTGTTGGCTTAACATTGGCTGTACATGTACCAGCATGTCATCTGGACAGGTTACATTAAGTCCCTTCCCTTTAAGCCAAGACCCTGTCCAGCAAAGTTTATTGTGAAAAACTGATGCAACAATGAACTTATGGTCAGTCACTTGCTCACCATGCCAATGATATTGCCTGGGAAGCATTTTGTCCGGGTTTTTTTGTGCTTACTATATGCATACTGTTATAACGCGTGTCGATTGCTACAGGAATATGTGACGGCTCTTTTACACCACGAATTCTGTTAACTTCTTTCACAGTTTCAAGTTTTTTCTTCATATCATTGTCATTTAACTCTTTAATCTCATTCGCAACAAAATTAGAATGCCTCTGCAGTGTTCTTTTAGTGGGTGGTGGTATATTTAGTCCTGCGGCCATCAGAAATCTTCCTCTTTTTATTCCAATAGGAGTCTCCTGTAAGGCAGATACAAGCATGCGGGTTAACTCTCCAGGGTTAGGTCCACGTTTTGGAGTTTTAATTTCATCGAACAGGTTAACACATGGTGATGTAAACTTGCATTCTGTACATTTATATATGCACTTTACACAAGATCCATACTTAATTAACTTTGTCAGTTCAAAGTTTGGATTATCACATTTAATGTCTTGTAAATTGTGAAATTTAACAACTACATTAAGTAGCAGAGTAACTTTATTCATCTTAACAACTCTATATGACTCATCTGTAACATGTGTTTCATCATGAGACTCAGATTTAGCTTCTTCTTTCAGAACCTTCAAACATTTTGGCTGTGGACGTAATAACTTGGCAGATCCAGGATTTCCCTCGACATCTGGTAAAACTGTAGGAGGTGCCGTCTTGACCGGATTTAGCTACAAGTGAGAACTTCTCTGAATCTAGCCCTCTTCCATTGTGTATTAGATGAACTTGGCTGACTGTTTGAAGACTGTGTTTCATGCTTTATTCCCTTGTTATGGGGTCTGTTACCCGCTTTGAAGCAAGATTTACGTCGATTTTTGCCACCTTTCATGTTAATTTACAGTACCATTGACTGATAATTTATGATGTTCTACATTTTCTTGCATTATTTATATCACTGGGAAGATGCTGTCAGCTTCCTTGACACAATTTTGCCCACTAATTGCTGACAGTGACACTTTTATGGGGATTTACAGGTGGCTGGACAGTGTATTCTAAGAGATCATGTGTGTGTACAGTAGGGCTTACATTTTATTGGATTACCACTAATTGCATTACCATGTAAACTACTGCTTTTCATATATGATAAGGAACTTATTTGCCTTCATAGATATACATTTTTTGTAAGTTTTTCACTTTTAACTTCTTTCCTTTTGTAATTCCTATAAAAAATAATAAGGATTTTTTATTTTTTTAATTAAAAAATGATTTTAATTAAAAAAAATTTCATTAAAATTTAATTTTTACTAAATTTTCATACAATGAATGAATTTATCTACCATGTGCAATTTACAGAATGTAAATATCTTTTCAAATAAAAATGTTGTGCTGATTTTAAGCAAATTTACTTCATGAATATATGATTTTATCCGACCAATTTTCTGATATTGAGGAGAAATGAGACGTTATAGATAAGGATCAATAACTCTGTAACTGTTCGATGAAATTTATTAAAACTTTTCAGAATAACTACTGAGATGTATATCTTTATTTTAAAAGTAAAGTTTTAAGTCTGGAACAAAAGTTAAAGTCTGACAGGAATAGGATCCCAGTTACGGTAACCAGTCCGGTACCCACGAATGTAGTTCTTAAAAAAAAACTATAACTTTTCTCTAAAATGGTGTAGTGTCATTATTACACAAGTTCTGAAACTGAATGTAGATTTATTTGAAAGGGTAGGCTTTCTAGTTTGAATTTCTGTAAAAAAAATGATTGATTTAAATAAAATCTGGCGTCAGTGCATGGAGTAAATTGTCTTAATTCTAGCCTTTATTCTTCACCGGAAGTAGACTGAGTGACCCTGTTGTCAATCAAAACAAAATTTTGCAACGGAATGCCGGTCATGAGGCACTGAGATTGCACTCAGAAACTTGGAACCTAATGCCTAACATGAAACAGAAGTCCCAAGGTGGCTATCAAAATTATTTAACGAACAGCACCCCATTTATTTACTATGACTTTCAATGCGTTCCAATGGGGCAAATAACTGGGTCCCCGTTCCTGTCAGAAGGCATATATTGAACACTTCAATCTACAACTGTAAGCTTATTTTTCGAGTAACATGGATGAAATTTTGCTACAAACTTCAAAATTTAATAAGGAAAACAATGGTGTAATTATTTTTTAAATTTGAATTAAACTTTTTAAATTAAATTGAAATTTAAATTTATGAAATTTTAAAAAAAGTTTTTTTTTCATTTGAAAGTTTAAAAGAGGTCACAGTGAGGTCATTTGTTGGAAATTTAAATTCATACACTTGGTAAGTTAAAATGGAGGGATTTTTTGAAAAATATAGGCAAAAAATAATAGAAAAGAGCCACCTGGCAAGAAATCATGAATGCTTTTTATGGGATCAGGGAACAACAAAAGATGGAAAATATGGGCTTATTTCTTTTCTAGATCCTATTTCTGGTACCTGGAAAAAGAAAAAAGCCCATAGATTCAGTTACATGGTTTATAACAATTATTTAGAGTTAAATAAAATATTTGATGCCAGTCATTTGTGTCATAATAGTTTGTGTGTGAATGCGGCTCACATTAATTTAGAGCCGCATCACATAAATAACAACAGGATTTATTGTAAGCACCGCAATTCTTGCCAGGGCCATGCCAATTATCCAGATTGCCGCCTGATTTATTTTTAGAAGATATTTAAGGGGTAGGGCTATAGCTTATATATAAAGAATTTTGACTAAATGTACAACAATTTTAGACTCTTTTTGAAAGATTTGGTGGTCCTTAAAAGAACCTTTAATTTTGTCTTTATCTTTTTCAGATGTAGATGGATGCAGCTATGTCTTCTTTGACTTTGGAATTTTTGAAGTACAGCTTCTGGTAGGTATATTCTTCTTAGCAGGCATTACTCTCCCATATGAATGATCGTCCTTTGTGCTTTGAACAAATGCCGTATTAAGTTTGGGATCAAGTTGTCCTTTTTGATATCGGTCTTTAAATTTACTTTGTTCCTTTTCTTCCACATGATCCTTAATTTTCTGTCCAGTTTGTTGTAAATTTTTCTTTTTCCTTTCTGGAGTATTTTGGTATACTTTGTTCCTTTCACACTCCCTTTGCATCTGCTCTAAGTGTTTAAATGAACCTTGTGATATTTTAAAACCAATACATTCTGCTTTTTGTTTCCAGGAATTAGCTATACCATTATTCAAAGTGTGAATTATTGCTGATGCCCTCCCTTCAAAATTTCTAGAAAAGTTCACATTTTTTGGTAAGGATACACTTAGTGCTCTGTTAACGGCTTCACATTTTTGAGTGTTGAAATTAAATTTCATTTTCATTAATGCTTCCTCACTAAGTTTCATTTTTAAAAGTTCCTGCATTATTAATTTGTCATTGTCATCCATATTCAGGTTGGTTAACTTGTTTGCACCCAAGTACATGGATCTCAGCCACCAACAGTTTGTGTGACCACCACCACACACGTATGAGCTAGTGGGACATTTAGAGCAGTCGCCGGTATAACACCGCACAGTAGCATCAAGCACTCTAGGTAAGCATTTTTTAATCTTTTCCAAATTTCCACAGTTTTCTTTCCACATTTCATTGAAAACTAAGCTACATCTGGCTTTCAAATCTTGACTTAAAACTTTCTGTCCTTGTTTTTTCTTTTCACGTGTCGAACCATAAAACATGTTCAAACTAAAATTTGCAGAATTACTTTGTCGAAACTGTGATCTTCCGAGATGAATTGGGTCAGCTTGGCGTTCAACTTTCCACAACGGGTGTAAAACTTTGAGTGCATCATTTATACCTTCTGCTCCCGTCCGTCTCCATCTGTAACTGCATACTTTACCAGCACATTTTGCCTATCATCTGAAGTCCAATTTCTTTACCCATGAGATATTCACTTAAAGGGTTTGTTGGCTTAACATTGGCTGTACATGTACCAGCATGTCCATCTGGACAGGTTACATTAAGTCCCTTCCCTTTAAGCCAAGAACCTGTCCAGCAAAGTTTATTGTGAAAAACTGATGCAACAATGAACTTATGGTCAGTCACTTGCTCACATGCCAATGATATTGCCTGGGAAGCATTTTGTCCGGGTTTTTTTGTGCTTACTATATGCATACTGTTATAACGCGTGTCGATTGCTACAGGAATATGTGACGGCTCTTTTACACCACGAATTCTGTTAACTTCTTTCACAGTTTCAAGTTTTTTCTTCATATCATTGTCATTTAACTCTTTAATCTCATTCGCAACAAAATTAGAATGCCTCTGCAGTGTTCTTTTAGTGGTGGTGGTATATTTAGTCCTGCGGCCATCAGAAATCTTCCTCTTTTATTCCAATAGGAGTCTCCTGTAAGGCAGATACAAGCATGCGGGTTAACTCTCCAGGGTTAGGTCCACGTTTTGGAGTTTTAATTTCATCGAACAGGTTAACACATGGTGATGTAAACTTGCATTCTGTACATTTATATATGCACTTTACACAAGATCCATACTTAATTAACTTTGTCAGTTCAAAGTTTGGATTATCACATTTAATGTCTTGTAAATTGTGAAATTTAACAACTACATTAAGTAGCAGAGTAACTTTATTCATCTTAACAACTCTATATGACTCATCTGTAACATGTGTTTCATCATGAGACTCAGATTTAGCTTCTTCTTTCAGAACCTTCAAACATTTTGGCTGTGGACGTAATAACTTGGCAGATCCAGGATTTCCCTCGACATCTGGTAAACTGTAGGAGGTGCCGTCTTGACCGGATTTAGCTACAAGTGAGAACTTCTCTGCATCTAGCCTCTTCCATTGTGTATTAGATGAACTTGGCTGACTGTTTGAAGACTGTGTTTCATGCTTTATTCCCTTGTTATGGGGTCTGTTACCCGCTTTGAAGCAAGATTTACGTCGATTTTTGCCACCTTTCATGTTAATTTACAGTACCATTGACTGATAATTTATGATGTTCTACATTTTCTTGCATTATTTATATCACTGGAAGATGCTGTCAGCTTCCTTGACACAATTTTGCCACTAATTGCTGACAGTGACACTTTTATGGGGATTTACAGGTGCTGGACAGTGTATTCTAAGAGATCATGTGTGTGTACAGTAGGGCTTACATTTTATTGGATTACCACTAATTGCATTACCATGTAAACTACTGCTTTTCATATATGATAAGGAACTTATTTGCCTTCATAGATATACATTTTTTGTAAGTTTTTCACTTTTAACTTCTTTCCTTTTGTAATTCCTATAAAAATAATAAGGATTTTTTATTTTTTTAATTAAAAAATGATTTTAATTAAAAAAAATTTCATTAAAATTTAATTTTTACTAAATTTTCATACAATGAATGAATTTATCTACCATGTGCAATTTACAGAATGTAAATATCTTTTCAAATAAAAATGTTGTGCTGATTTTAAGCAAATTTACTTCATGAATATATGATTTTATCCGACCAATTTTCTGATATTTGAGGAGAAATGAGACGTTATAGATAAGGATCAATAACTCTGTAACTGTTCGATGAAATTTATTAAAACTTTTCAGAATAACTACTGAGATGTATATCTTTTATTTTAAAAGTAAAGTTTTAAGTCTGGAACAAAAGTTAAAGTCTGACAGGAATAGGATCCCAGTTACGGTAACCAGTCCGGTACCCACGAATGTAGTTCTTAAAAAAAAACTATAACTTTTCTCTAAAATGGTGTAGTGTCATTATTACACAAGTTCTGAAACTGAATGTAGATTTATTTGAAAGGGGTAGGCTTTCTAGTTTGAATTTCTGTAAAAAAAATGATTGATTTAAATAAAATCTGGCGTCAGTGCATGGAGTAAATTGTCTTAATTCTAGCCTTTATTCTTCACCGGAAGTAGACTGAGGTGACCCTGTTGTCAATCAAAACAAAATTTTGCAACGGAATGCCGGTCATGAGGCACTGAGATTGCACTCAGAAAACTTGGAACCTAATGCCTAACATGAAACAGAAGTCCCAAGGTGGCTATCAAAATTATTTAACGAACAGCACCCCATTTATTTACTATGACTTTCATGCGTTCCAATGGGGCAAATAACTGGGTCCCCGTTCCAGATACGATTTAACTCGAATTTACACATTATTTGTCGGCGATTTTTTCTGTATAAAGCTAGCGGTTGAACAAAATGAACATCGCTGTCATATATAATAATGCTAAAAACAAGTTTTGAGATCGTTTATTAGGCGACTTTGGTAAAAAGGTTTGCAAAGTTATTTGTTTATTTCCTCTCAAGTCGTGCATATCGAGCGTAGCTAGTAACCAAGTCGACAGTCCGACTGGAAAAGTGGAAGTTCGCAGACCTCGGACAACCGCTAATTGAACCCCTGCCTCTAAATTGAAAAGATACAAAAATTTCGTCTTATAATTTGAAATTGCCGCCAACAGCATGAACAGTGGAACTTATTTTACGACTACTGACGTAGTTGACTACGTATTGACGACAAACAATATTCCTACGACTTTTGCCATTTGGGAAATCTAAACTACTTGTCTTTAGAAATTTTCGGCGATTAAACATTTCATACATTTGTTCATAGACAGCTAAGTCAAAATCTCAGGGGATAATAAACTACATAAAGATTCCTAATGTGCCCTACTTCCTATGTGCAACTTCAAAACTTTTGGATAAATCGACGATCATTTAAGGTTTTTCTGATCATATTTTTTGTAATCAAGAATTAAAAGTATGAAAAAGCTGTCCAATTAGTTATGAATAACATAACATCCAGCTAGATAATAACAATGGCACATATTTCAGCATTTATTGGGTAGAACACAAATCTAGGGTGCTCGCATAAGGCAGCTTAACTGCCTAAAAAACAGAGCATGGACATAGACAACACCTATCGTACTGGAGAATAGAATGATGTAATTGCGTATTAAATTTTAATCCTGGTACCTTTAATAACTTATCGCAAATGATGGGCACAATACGTGCTATATATTATGAGAGGAAAATAACACCAGTAATACATCTATCATGTCAATACTAAAAGTTTATATCATATCATCCAATAAAATCATATATATTTATCGCTGACGAAGAGTTAATATTTTATTGGTGAC
>NW_027269107.1:0-28931 GCF_963676685.1 Mytilus edulis
CAAAATACACCTTCTGGTTTTACTACCGTGTCCAGTATGCTCATAGGGAATATAAATAAACAAAAGTGTACTCACTGGAAGACATTGTTCAGAGATTTGTGGCTTGTATGGAAGAGATAATGAAGGCGATTGCAGACATCTACATTGATAAAAGACCTGGTGATGACTGAAGAAGATCCCAATGTTTTACAGCGAGTTAAGATTGTCACATGTGCGATGATGAATTAGGTGAAGACAAAGTGCGTGATCACGAGCGTTCGACAGGTAAGTATCGTGGTGCAGCACATAAAAAAAATGTAACTTAGACTGTCAATTACCGGTAAGAAATGCTTTTCATTGATTCGTGTAAGTTTTATGTTAAGTTCGTCCGACACCTTATATATTTAGCTTAGAATTTAAAGTTGAACCAATTTAAGGTATGAAAGTCGTGATTTAGGTAGAATAATTAATTTATGATAAATAATTAAAAATAAAATGTTTATCTTACGATTTTATGAAGGGTCATTACGACATGACGAAAACACAACTACTATCTGCTGACCAACTTAATAATAAACACATTAGTGTGGCTGACTATGTTCATGTACTACATGTGTTTACTATTTTTTTTTTTGAAATTTGAAACAGTGTTGTTTCCAATGGTTGGTATTAACCAAAGTGCATCGTCAAAACTTTAACAATCAATTTGGCTTAAAATTTTCATTGACCTGAACACTAACCTTAGAATCATACCCAGCATCGTATCTGAAAAGTATTCCTTTAAACTGTTGAACAACTCAATGTTTGAAAATACCATGGAAAACACACGTTAACGGGTGAATATAATATTAATGACTACTGATAAGCAACCGTTGAAACTAATAGCTACACCCAACTGTGACCAATTCGTGGTGTATAACGAGTCCATGGTAGTAGTAAACATAAAGAAAACCAAACTAAAGTTTAACAAGCCTGTGTACTAAGGAGCAATTATCTTAGACATTTCAAAGATTTTAAATGTACGACATTCATTTGGACTTTGTGCTTAAACCAACGGGAACAAAGTTCGACAATTGTTTACCGACACTGATAGTTAAGCCTATTAAATTTAAACCGACGACTTTTACAAAGACATATCTCACATTCAAAACAAGATTGACACATCAAACTATTGTATGGTCAACCCGTTTTCGAATTCCGACCAACGTCAACAACAAAAAAATGATTGGTATGCATCTGGTGGTCAAATAATGGCTAACTTTGTATGGATGTTTACAAGATGTGTTAATATCGAATCGGTGATGGTCAACACACCAGGAAAGCTAAAGGAACGAAGAAACAAGTCAATTGACAGAACATTACATTTAACGATTGCAAGACGTGTTTGATGACCTTTTAACCCTTCCATTATGAGACCTAGAACCCATTGGACGTGTTAGTTTAAGACGACAACAAGCAAAGCGTATTTTCATTCTTACGGACTTTAATTCCCTCTTACGTAATGGTAAATTACTTGAAACTTAAGATCTACTACATCACCGATGAACTTCAGATAAGAGCACCAGTGGTCTGTGGACACTTTTGTTTGTAATTGTCACAATTGTTGTCTGAAGGAAAACCTTGATGAAGTTGCGTTTCCAAGACAGACAAATTTGGACTTTATGGAACTTGAGAAATACATAGGAGTCAATTGCTTGAAGAATTGAACATGAACAACAATCCTATCACTAACATTAAATCTTAGAATAATAATACGGATGCTGCAACAAAACGACGAGTCATGCGTCAATTGAAACACTATACGAAACCGTTAGAATTAAAATTATAATCCGCGTGTAACCAGATAAAGAGAGATATAAAACGACTAGAGAAAGGATATGATACAGTCATTAAAGAACTCGAGAAAAAGGTAGATGAGTTAAGACCACTCTGCACCAAGAACTCGAGGTAAATCAGATTAAAAACTCGACACATAAAACATTGATGAACTCTTGAAACTTTAGTTGTCAATAGAAGCTTAAGACCAAAACAAGGAAAATCTAGAGAGTCTGAGGATGTGTATTCTATCGAAACATGCTGGTGGGAGATTAAAATCCGTTAGTGGTTTATTATTTGGTAAAGACGTAGTACAGATGTTTAAGCCTTCACCACATTAATACTCGCATAACGAAAGTATCCTTTATAATCTTGGTCAAATTGTCAAAGCCTATACTTGCTAAAAGGTTGGTACTGCAAATCTTATTGTTTAAATCAAGAGTTTATGGACTTAGGTTACCCTTTTCATGGAACAAAGACCTCTTTCACCCACACCTGTTTTGTTTTCGCAAGACCTTTCCGATGCGGTTCAAATCCTGAACCGTCTTTTAAGTTAAGGTTCATAAAAAGAACTTTGTACTTTTTCGTCAGTAAAATCCTTGATGCGATACCTTTGAGCTTAAGTTTTTAACACTTGGGACACCGGTTAAGACTTTTTCTCGGTCCACCTTTTTAAACATTCTTTTCTTTAAAGTTTAAAACTGTGTCCGTCCCCTACTTTAAATTTAACCTGTTTCAATGAAAGAAGGTTACCAAACAAGTTCCATACACTTTAAATTCGTGTTCTTTTTTACTAGCATTATAAGAAGCCATCTTAATTTATCTATATTTGGAGGTGTTGTACTAATGAAAGATATTGGCCATTATAGGGATTCAAAGGTGTGCCTTAATATACTTTTCATATTAACCACACATGCTTTCGGAAATCCTAGGCTTATCTCTATCTACGGCAATGTTCCGAACCAGACCTATCTCATTTTAAAGGTATTGACCCGAGCTATTCGCCACTTCAAAAATTTTCGGGGAACCGGCACTGTCTGGCCACCACAGAGGTTCAAAATTGTCCATTTACGTACATGTATTTTCTATATCAACAATACATTCGGTATTCCTCGACATATCCCTACGGCAAAGTTCCGAACCGGGTCTGGCTGATTTTAAAGGTACTGACCAAGGCTATTACCAACTTAAATATTTTCTGGGATCTGGGCCTGTCTGGCCACCACAGGGGTTCTAGGGTGCCCCTAAACGTCAATTTCCGTATTAACCACACATTCGGTACTTTTCGGCATATACTTACGCCAAAGTTCCAAACCGAACCTAGCTCATTTTAAAGGTATTAATCCAAGCTATTCCCCTCTGAAATATTTTTCTGGGATCCGGGCCCGTCTGGCCACCACAGAGGGTCAAAGGTGCCCCTTAACGTAATTTTCCGTATTAACAATTGCAATATGCATATATTCGATACTTTTCGGCATATACCAACGGCAAAGTTCCGAACCGGACCTAGTTCATTTTAAAGGTATTGACCCAAGCTATTCCCCACTTAAATATTTTTCTGGGATCCGGGCCCGTCTGGCCACCACAGAGGTTCAAAGTTGCCAATTTACGTATTTTCCATACCAACCACACATTCGGTACTCCTCGACATATCCCTACGGCAAAGTTCCGAACCGGACCTAGCTCATTTTAAAGGTATTGACCCAAGCTATTCCCCACTTAAATATTTTTCTGGGATCCGGGCCCGTCTGGCCACCACAGAGGTTCAAAGTTGCCAATTTACGTATTTTCCATACCAACCACACATTCGGTACTCCTCGACATATCCCTACGGCAAAGTTCCGAACCGGACCTAGCTCATTTCAAAGGTATTGATCCAAGCTATTTGCCACTTAAATATTTTTCTGGGATCCGGGCCCGTCTGGCCACCACAGAGGTTCAAAGGGTGACCCTTGACGTAATTTGCCGTATTAACCATATGCATACATTCGATACTTTTCGGCATATACCAACGGCAAAGTTCCGAACCGGACCTAGCTCATTTTAAAGGTATTGACCCAAGCTATTCCCCACTTAAATATTTTTCTGGGATCCGGGCCCGTCTGGCCACCACAGAGGTTCAAAGTTGCCAATTTACGTATTTTCCATACCAACCACACATTCGGTACTCCTCGACATATCCCTACGGCAAAGTTCCGAACCGGACCTAGCTCATTTCAAAGGTATTGATCCAAGCTATTTGCCACTTAAATATTTTTCTGGGATCCGGGCCCGTCTGGCCACCACAGAGGTTCAAAGGTGACCCTTGACGTAATTTGCCGTATTAACCATATGCATACATTCGATACTTTTCGGCATATACCAACGGCAAAGTTCCGAACCGGACCTAGTTCATTTTAAAGGTATTGACCCAAGCTATTCCCCACTTAAATATTTTTCTGGATCCGGGCCTGTCTGGCCACCACAGAGGTTCAAAGTTGCCAATTTACGTATTTTCCATACCAACCACACATTCGGTACTCCTCGACATATCCCTACGGCAAAGTTCCGAACCGGACCTAGCTCATTTTAAAGGTATTGACCCAAGCTATTCCCCACTTAAATATTTTTCTGGGATCCGGGCCCGTCTGGCCACCACAGAGGTTCAAAGTTGCCAATTTACGTATTTTCCATACCAACCACACATTCGGTACTCCTCGACATATCCCTACGGCAAAGTTCCGAACCGGACCTAGCTCATTTCAAAGGTATTGATCCAAGCTATTTGCCACTTAAATATTTTTCTGGGATCCGGGCCCGTCTGGCCACCACAGAGGTTCAAAGGTGACCCTTGACGTAATTTGCCGTATTAACCATATGCATACATTCGATACTTTTCGGCATATACCAACGGCAAAGTTCCGAACCGGACCTAGTTCATTTTAAAGGTATTGACCCAAGCTATTCCCCACTTAAATATTTTTCTGGGATCCGGGCCTGTCTGGCCACCACAGAGGTTCAAAGTTGCCAATTTACGTATTTTCCATACCAACCACACATTCGGTACTCCTCGACATATCCCTACGGCAAAGTTCCGAACCGGACCTAGCTCATTTTAAAGGTATTGACCCAAGCTATTCCCCACTTAAATATTTTTCTGGGATCCGGGCCCGTCTGGCCACCACAGAGGTTCAAAGTTGCCAATTTACGTATTTTCCATACCAACCACACATTCGGTACTCCTCGACATATCCCTACGGCAAAGTTCCGAACCGGACCTAGCTCATTTCAAAGGTATTGATCCAAGCTATTTGCCACTTAAATATTTTTCTGGGATCCGGGCCCGTCTGGCCACCACAGAGGTTCAAAGGTGACCCTTGACGTAATTTGCCGTATTAACCATATGCATACATTCGATACTTTTCGGCATATACCAACGGCAAAGTTCCGAACCGGACCTAGTTCATTTTAAAGGTATTGACCCAAGCTATTCCCCACTTAAATATTTTTCTGGGATCCGGGCCTGTCTGGCCACCACAGAGGTTCAAAGTTGCCAATTTACGTATTTTCCATACCAACCACACATTCGGTACTCCTCGACATATCCCTACGGCAAAGTTCCGAACCGGACCTAGCTCATTTTAAAGGTATTGACCCAAGCTATTCCCCACTTAAATATTTTTCTGGGATCCGGGCCCGTCTGGCCACCACAGAGGTTCAAAGTTGCCAATTTACGTATTTTCCATACCAACCACACATTCGGTACTCCTCGACATATCCCTACGGCAAAGTTCCGAACCGGACCTAGCTCATTTCAAAGGTATTGATCCAAGCTATTTGCCACTTAAATATTTTTCTGGATCCGGGCCCGTCTGGCCACCACAGAGGTTCAAAGGTGACCCTTGACGTAATTTGCCGTATTAACCATATGCATACATTCGATACTTTTCGGCATATACCAACGGCAAAGTTCCGAACCGGACCTAGTTCATTTTAAAGGTATTGACCCAAGCTATTCCCCACTTAAATATTTTTCTGGGATCCGGGCCTGTCTGGCCACCACAGAGGTTCAAAGTTGCCAATTTACGTATTTTCCATACCAACCACACATTCGGTACTCCTCGACATATCCCTACGGCAAAAGTTCCGAACCGGACCTAGCTCATTTTAAAGGTATTGACCCAAGCTATTCCCCACTTAAATATTTTTCTGGGATCCGGGCCCGTCTGGCCACCACAGAGGTTCAAAGTTGCCAATTTACGTATTTTCCATACCAACCACACATTCGGTACTCCTCGACATATCCCTACGGCAAAGTTCCGAACCGGACCTAGCTCATTTCAAAGGTATTGATCCAAGCTATTTGCCACTTAAATATTTTTCTGGGATCCGGGCCCGTCTGGCCACCACAGAGGTTCAAAGGTGACCCTTGACGTAATTTGCCGTATTAACCATATGCATACATTCGATACTTTTCGGCATATACCAACGGCAAAGTTCCGAACCGGACCTAGTTCATTTTAAAGGTATTGACCCAAGCTATTCCCCACTTAAATATTTTTCTGGGATCCGGGCCTGTCTGGCCACCACAGAGGTTCAAAGTTGCCAATTTACGTATTTTCCATACCAACCACACATTCGGTACTCCTCGACATATCCCTACGGCAAAGTTCCGAACCGGACCTAGCTCATTTTAAAGGTATTGACCCAAGCTATTCCCCACTTAAATATTTTTCTGGGATCCGGGCCCGTCTGGCCACCACAGAGGTTCAAAGTTGCCAATTTACGTATTTTCCATACCAACCACACATTCGGTACTCCTCGACATATCCCTACGGCAAAGTTCCGAACCGGACCTAGCTCATTTCAAAGGTATTAATCCAAGCTATTTGCCACTTAAATATTTTTTCTGGGATCCGGGCCCGTCTGGCCACCACAGAGGTTCAAAGGTGACCCTTGACGTAATTTGCCGTATTAACCATATGCATACATTCGATACTTTTCGGCATATACCAACGGCAAAGTTCCGAACCGGACCTAGTTCATTTTAAAGGTATTGACCCAAGCTATTCCCCACTTAAATATTTTTCTGGGATCCGGGCCCGTCTGGCCACCACAGAGGTTCAAAGTTGCAATTTACGTATTTTCCATACCAACCACACATTCGGTACTCCTCGACATATCCCTACGGCAAAGTTCCGAACCGGACCTAGCTCATTTCAAAGGTATTAATCCAAGCTATTTGCCACTTAAATATTTTTCTGGGATCCGGGCCCGTCTGGCCACCACAGAGGTTCAAAGGTGACCCTTGACGTAATTTGCCGTATTAACCATATGCATACATTCGATACTTTTCGGCATATACCAACGGCAAAGTTCCGAACCGGACCTAGTTCATTTTAAAGGTATTGACCCAAGCTATTCCCCACTTAAATATTTTTCTGGGATCCGGGCCTGTCTGGCCACCACAGAGGTTCAAAGTTGCCAATTTACGTATTTTCCATACCAACCACACATTCGGTACTCCTCGACATATCCCTACGGCAAAGTTCCGAACCGGACCTAGCTCATTTTAAAGGTATTGACCCAAGCTATTCCCACTTAAATATTTTTCTGGGATCCGGGCCCGTCTGGCCACCACAGAGGTTCAAAGTTGCCAATTTACGTATTTTCCATACCAACCACACATTCGGTACTCCTCGACATATCCCTACGGCAAAGTTCCGAACCGGGACCTAGCTCATTTCAAAGGTATTGATCCAAGCTATTTGCCACTTAAATATTTTTCTGGATCCGGGCCCGTCTGGCCACCACAGAGGTTCAAAGGTGACCCTTGACGTAATTTGCCGTATTAACCATATGCATACATTCGATACTTTTCGGCATATACCAACGGCAAAGTTCCGAACCGGACCTAGTTCATTTTAAAGGTATTGACCCAAGCTATTCCCCACTTAAATATTTTTCTGGGATCCGGGCCTGTCTGGCCACCACAGAGGTTCAAAGTTGCCAATTTACGTATTTTCCATACCAACCACACATTCGGTACTCCTCGACATATCCCTACGGCAAAGTTCCGAACCGGACCTAGCTCATTTTAAAGGTATTGACCCAAGCTATTCCCCACTTAAATATTTTTCTGGGATCCGGGCCCGTCTGGCCACCACAGAGGTTCAAAGTTGCCAATTTACGTATTTTCCATACCAACCACACATTCGGTACTCCTCGACATATCCCTACGGCAAAGTTCCGAACCGGACCTAGCTCATTTCAAAGGTATTGATCCAAGCTATTTGCCACTTAAATATTTTTCTGGGATCCGGGCCCGTCTGGCCACCACAGAGGTTCAAAGGTGACCCTTGACGTAATTTGCCGTATTAACCATATGCATACATTCGATACTTTTCGGCATATACCAACGGCAAAGTTCCGAACCGGACCTAGTTCATTTTAAAGGTATTGACCCAAGCTATTCCCCACTTAAATATTTTTCTGGGATCCGGGCCTGTCTGGCCACCACAGAGGTTCAAAGTTGCCAATTTACGTATTTTCCATACCAACCACACATTCGGTACTCCTCGACATATCCCTACGGCAAAGTTCCGAACCGGACCTAGCTCATTTTAAAGGTATTGACCCAAGCTATTCCCCACTTAAATATTTTTCTGGGATCCGGGCCCGTCTGGCCACCACAGAGGTTCAAAGTTGCCAATTTACGTATTTTCCATACCAACCACACATTCGGTACTCCTCGACATATCCCTACGGCAAAGTTCCGAACCGGACCTAGCTCATTTCAAAGGTATTGATCCAAGCTATTTGCCACTTAAATATTTTTCTCGGATCCGGGCCCGTCTGGCCACCACAGAGGTTCAAAGGTGACCCTTGACGTAATTTGCCGTATTAACCATATGCATACATTCGATACTTTTCGGCATATACCAACGGCAAAGTTCCGAACCGGACCTAGTTCATTTTAAAGGTATTGACCCAAGCTATTCCCCACTTAAATATTTTTCTGGGATCCGGGCCTGTCTGGCCACCACAGAGGTTCAAAGTTGCCAATTTACGTATTTTCCATACCAACCACACATTCGGTACTCCTCGACATATCCCTACGGCAAAGTTCCGAACCGGACCTAGCTCATTTTAAAGGTATTGACCCAAGCTATTCCCCACTTAAATATTTTTCTGGGATCCGGGCCCGTCTGGCCACCACAGAGGTTCAAAGTTGCCAATTTACGTATTTTCCATACCAACCACACATTCGGTACTCCTCGACATATCCCTACGGCAAAGTTCCGAACCGGACCTAGCTCATTTCAAAGGTATTGATCCAAGCTATTTGCCACTTAAATATTTTTCTGGGATCCGGGCCCGTCTGGCCACCACAGAGGTTCAAAGGTGACCCTTGACGTAATTTGCCGTATTAACCATATGCATACATTCGATACTTTTCGGCATATACCAACGGCAAAGTTCCGAACCGGACCTAGTTCATTTTAAAGGTATTGACCCAAGCTATTCCCCACTTAAATATTTTTCTGGGATCCGGGCCTGTCTGGCCACCACAGAGGTTCAAAGTTGCCAATTTACGTATTTTCCATACCAACCACACATTCGGTACTCCTCGACATATCCCTACGGCAAAGTTCCGAACCGGACCTAGCTCATTTTAAAGGTATTGACCCAAGCTATTCCCCACTTAAATATTTTTCTGGGATCCGGGCCCGTCTGGCCACCACAGAGGTTCAAAGTTGCCAATTTACGTATTTTCCATACCAACCACACATTCGGTACTCCTCGACATATCCCTACGGCAAAGTTCCGAACCGGACCTAGCTCATTTCAAAGGTATTGATCCAAGCTATTTGCCACTTAAATATTTTTCTGGGATCCGGGCCCGTCTGGCCACCACAGAGGTTCAAAGGTGACCCTTGACGTAATTTGCCGTATTAACCATATGCATACATTCGATACTTTTCGGCATATACCAACGGCAAAGTTCCGAACCGGACCTAGTTCATTTTAAAGGTATTGACCCAAGCTATTCCCCACTTAAATATTTTTCTGGGATCCGGGCCTGTCTGGCCACCACAGAGGTTCAAAGTTGCCAATTTACGTATTTTCCATACCAACCACACATTCGGTACTCCTCGACATATCCCTACGGCAAAGTTCCGAACCGGACCTAGCTCATTTTAAAGGTATTGACCCAAGCTATTCCCCACTTAAATATTTTTCTGGGATCCGGGCCCGTCTGGCCACCACAGAGGTTCAAAGTTGCCAATTTACGTATTTTCCATACCAACCACACATTCGGTACTCCTCGACATATCCCTACGGCAAAGTTCCGAACCGGACCTAGCTCATTTCAAAGGTATTGATCCAAGCTATTTGCCACTTAAATATTTTTCTGGGATCCGGGCCCGTCTGGCCACCACAGAGGTTCAAAGGTGACCCTTGACGTAATTTGCCGTATTAACCATATGCATACATTCGATACTTTTCGGCATATACCAACGGCAAAGTTCCGAACCGGACCTAGTTCATTTTAAAGGTATTGACCCAAGCTATTCCCCACTTAAATATTTTTCTGGGATCCGGGCCTGTCTGGCCACCACAGAGGTTCAAAGTTGCCAATTTACGTATTTTCCATACCAACCACACATTCGGTACTCCTCGACATATCCCTACGGCAAAGTTCCGAACCGGACCTAGCTCATTTTAAAGGTATTGACCCAAGCTATTCCCCACTTAAATATTTTTCTGGGATCCGGGCCCGTCTGGCCACCACAGAGGTTCAAAGTTGCCAATTTACGTATTTTCCATACCAACCACACATTCGGTACTCCTCGACATATCCCTACGGCAAAGTTCCGAACCGGACCTAGCTCATTTCAAAGGTATTGATCCAAGCTATTTGCCACTTAAATATTTTTCTGGGATCCGGGCCCGTCTGGCCACCACAGAGGTTCAAAGGTGACCCTTGACGTAATTTGCCGTATTAACCATATGCATACATTCGATACTTTTCGGCATATACCAACGGCAAAGTTCCGAACCGGACCTAGTTCATTTTAAAGGTATTGACCCAAGCTATTCCCCACTTAAATATTTTTCTGGGATCCGGGCCTGTCTGGCCACCACAGAGGTTCAAAGTTGCCAATTTACGTATTTTCCATACCAACCACACATTCGGTACTCCTCGACATATCCCTACGGCAAAGTTCCGAACCGGACCTAGCTCATTTTAAAGGTATTGACCCAAGCTATTCCCCACTTAAATATTTTTCTGGGATCCGGGCCCGTCTGGCCACCACAGAGGTTCAAAGTTGCCAATTTACGTATTTTCCATACCAACCACACATTCGGTACTCCTCGACATATCCCTACGGCAAAGTTCCGAACCGGACCTAGCTCATTTCAAAGGTATTGATCCAAGCTATTTGCCACTTAAATATTTTTCTGGGATCCGGGCCCGTCTGGCCACCACAGAGGTTCAAAGGTGACCCTTGACGTAATTTGCCGTATTAACCATATGCATACATTCGATACTTTTCGGCATATACCAACGGCAAAGTTCCGAACCGGACCTAGTTCATTTTAAAGGTATTGACCCAAGCTATTCCCCACTTAAATATTTTTCTGGGATCCGGGCCTGTCTGGCCACCACAGAGGTTCAAAGTTGCCAATTTACGTATTTTCCATACCAACCACACATTCGGTACTCCTCGACATATCCCTACGGCAAAGTTCCAAACCGGACCTAGCTCATTTTAAAGGTATTGACCCAAGCTATTCCCCACTTAAATATTTTTCTGGGATCCGGGCCCGTCTGGCCACCACAGAGGTTCAAAGTTGCCAATTTACGTATTTTCCATACCAACCACACATTCGGTACTCCTCGACATATCCCTACGGCAAAGTTCCGAACCGGACCTAGCTCATTTCAAAGGTATTGATCCAAGCTATTTGCCACTTAAATATTTTTCTGGGATCCGGGCCCGTCTGGCCACCACAGAGGTTCAAAGGTGACCCTTGACGTAATTTGCCGTATTAACCATATGCATACATTCGATACTTTTCGGCATATACCAACGGCAAAGTTCCGAACCGGACCTAGTTCATTTTAAAGGTATTGACCCAAGCTATTCCCCACTTAAATATTTTTCTGGGATCCGGGCCTGTCTGGCCACCACAGAGGTTCAAAGTTGCCAATTTACGTATTTTCCATACCAACCACACATTCGGTACTCCTCGACATATCCCTACGGCAAAGTTCCGAACCGGACCTAGCTCATTTTAAAGGTATTGACCCAAGCTATTCCCCACTTAAATATTTTTCTGGGATCCGGGCCCGTCTGGCCACCACAGAGGTTCAAAGTTGCCAATTTACGTATTTTCCATACCAACCACACATTCGGTACTCCTCGACATATCCCTACGGCAAAGTTCCGAACCGGACCTAGCTCATTTCAAAGGTATTGATCCAAGCTATTTGCCACTTAAATATTTTTCTGGGATCCGGGCCCGTCTGGCCACCACAGAGGTTCAAAGGTGACCCTTGACGTAATTTGCCGTATTAACCATATGCATACATTCGATACTTTTCGGCATATACCAACGGCAAAGTTCCGAACCGGACCTAGTTCATTTTAAAGGTATTGACCCAAGCTATTCCCCACTTAAATATTTTTCTGGGATCCGGGCCTGTCTGGCCACCACAGAGGTTCAAAGTTGCCAATTTACGTATTTTCCATACCAACCACACATTCGGTACTCCTCGACATATCCCTACGGCAAAGTTCCGAACCGGACCTAGCTCATTTTAAAGGTATTGACCCAAGCTATTCCCCACTTAAATATTTTTCTGGGATCCGGGCCCGTCTGGCCACCACAGAGGTTCAAAGTTGCCAATTTACGTATTTTCCATACCAACCACACATTCGGTACTCCTCGACATATCCCTACGGCAAAGTTCCGAACCGGACCTAGCTCATTTCAAAGGTATTGATCCAAGCTATTTGCCACTTAAATATTTTTCTGGGATCCGGGCCCGTCTGGCCACCACAGAGGTTCAAAGGTGACCCTTGACGTAATTTGCCGTATTAACCATATGCATACATTCGATACTTTTCGGCATATACCAACGGCAAAGTTCCGAACCGGACCTAGTTCATTTTAAAGGTATTGACCCAAGCTATTCCCCACTTAAATATTTTTCTGGGATCCGGGCCTGTCTGGCCACCACAGAGGTTCAAAGTTGCCAATTTACGTATTTTCCATACCAACCACACATTCGGTACTCCTCGACATATCCCTACGGCAAAGTTCCGAACCGGACCTAGCTCATTTTAAAGGTATTGACCCAAGCTATTCCCCACTTAAATATTTTTCTGGGATCCGGGCCCGTCTGGCCACCACAGAGGTTCAAAGTTGCCAATTTACGTATTTTCCATACCAACCACACATTCGGTACTCCTCGACATATCCCTACGGCAAAGTTCCGAACCGGACCTGGGTCAGGATCCCTAATAGACCTTGAGATGAGGAACTCAGATGACGTAATTAAAAAAAATATTAGTCCGCCATACAATTGTGGATGCTGTGATTTTAAAAATGGACATAAATGAACAATAAGAACTGTTTTATAGAGCTGGTGTGATGAGAAAAGAAAGATGTAGATTTGACCTGAAATAAATTATTAGAAAGGACAATTTTTTTATTGAATTTTATGATCCGAATTTTGGGATTATTTCATGAGGAGAGTGACATTTTTCACCATCTTCCGGGGTCCATCAATTTGCGAAAAAAGTAATCTCACTTGCCACCCCGAAAATTTAACCAGACATGTATAAATGTATCAGCTTCGATATGAGCCATCATACATGTTCAAGTAAACGATATGGACTGAGCAACGGAGGAAAACGTTACCATTACGGCCTATGGAGAATTAATTGTAAATGTATACCCAAATTAGAAGCTTAATTCCAGAAGTTTTCAGGCTGATTTATGGATGATTTCACCTTGTACACCACCGAAAATGATGGTTAGTAGTTTTTTTATTTATACCTTGTTATTATAAATGGTTTAAGATAAATATTATTGATAAAGATCAGCAAAAACTCAATGAAACTTTGCTTTTAAAATGCATTACTGGCACGGGGCTGAACACTTTTTTTAGGCACAATCATAACTTTGTTTACTTCCGAGAGATCCGAAAGGAATTTGTTTACTATATTGAAAAAGGCAAGAAACAACTTTTAAATATTATTAAATTGTAAGTAAACATGACACAATATAGTCTTTGTTATGTAATTATCACTTCGGTCTACAGGAATACCTGATAATCAAGGGAGATAACACACTTCATACGAGTAAAGTGAGATACATCATCGCATGTGCTTTTATCCAATGATTTGACCCCTGGTCAGTAGATATCATATGCAAAAAAACAGAAAAAACATGTACATGTTTTAAGAAAATCATGAACTAATATTTTTAATGCACTTGAGCAAAACAATAGATATTGTCATTTCTGAGTGAAAAGGGGGAGGGTCAAACCTTTTTGAAAACAATATTTCTGCACCTATTCAACTATTAAGCTAGTTAGCTACTACCCATTGCTTCTAAAATAAAAGGTTTAAATGAAGGTGACTAAGCCACAAGGGAGAAGCATTTGTCTTTCTTTGTGATTAAACTTTCAAGAATTAGATTTTTCTCTCTCAATAGTATTTCTGTATTTAAATCAAATGATAACACAGCCTGAGTAATTTTTTTTGTCTTATTTCAGTTCCAGACATATCATTACTTTTTAACCTGAGATGGCAAACTAGAGGTTTTAAAAAGTCCTGAATAACTGGTAAGCATTTTGCTTTATTAGGCAAGCTCTAAATTGTTTATTTATGGTATTTATGCAATTGAAATTACAGTCGGTATGTTAAAAATATGCAAATATGAAAACTGTTGCTATGGTCTTGGTATTAAATGAAAAGGCTTAGTTACAGATCGTTTCGACTCAATATTTCGAGTTAAATCTTGCGGTAACTGTTTCTCACGTAACACTGCAAACTATATTTAGCTCTATTTTGATCTGTCGTTATTTAATGACGCCATAATACATGTGATGTCACAATGTTTCCTTTAAAACCTCATGTGGATTTCTCACTAATAAAAGGTTTTCACTGAAATACATGTTAAAAACATTTTTTCTCAAATAGAATTATGTGAAAGGACAAGTTTTGAAAATTTGCACTATATTGCACTCTAATTATATGATAAGGATGACTTTCCAAGTAGTTAAGAGTGCTTTCCACAGTTTTAAATACCAGATTTCCACTAGTAAGAATAATTATTTTGGTGTTGGTTTTTTTATAAAATCTTCATTTTTGCATAATTTCTCTGTCAAAATGCACTTTAAGGCACAAGAAAATTTTATAGAATGCTTTAACAGGGTCTGCGTATTGTAATTAAAGGTTATAATCAGAAGTTTTGTCCTTGTTTTGACTAGTGAAGGTATTCTGGAAGAAATTAATTATACAAACACATTGTATTCAAAATAAATGAATATAGCGACGAAAGTGTCATTGCCGTATAGTGCTAAAACAACTTTATTTTTTTTCAGAAATGGACAAAAATACACAGATTTATTCAGAATGTTATACCGATGAAGATCACATAAAAATATTTGGAAAAATCAGAAGTATGAATTTCAATATGGGTCAGGATCCCTAATAGACCTTGAGATGAGGAACTCAGATGACGTAATTAAAAAAAATATTAGTCCGCCATACAATTGTGGATGCTGTGATTTTAAAAATGGACATAAATGAACAATAAGAACTGTTTTATAGAGCTGGTGTGATGAGAAAAGAAAGATGTAGATTTGACCTGAAATAAATTATTAGAAAGGACAATTTTTTTATTGAATTTTATGATCCGAATTTTGGGATTATTTCATGAGGAGAGTGACATTTTTCACCATCTTCCGGGGTCCATCAATTTGCGAAAAAAGTAATCTCACTTGCCACCCCGAAAATTTAACCAGACATGTATAAATGTATCAGCTTCGATATGAGCCATCATACATGTTCAAGTAAACGATATGGACTGAGCAACGGAGGAAAACGTTACCATTACGGCCTATGGAGAATTAATTGTAAATGTATACCCACCTAGCTCATTTCAAAGGTATTGATCCAAGCTATTTGCCACTTAAATATTTTTCTGGGATCCGGGCCCGTCTGGCCACCACAGAGGTTCAAAGGTGACCCTTGACGTAATTTGCCGTATTAACCATATGCATACATTCGATACTTTTCGGCATATACCAACGGCAAAGTTCCGAACCGGACCTAGTTCATTTTAAAGGTATTGACCCAAGCTATTCCCCACTTAAATATTTTTCTGGGATCCGGGCCTGTCTGGCCACCACAGAGGTTCAAAGTTGCCAATTTACGTATTTTCCATACCAACCACACATTCGGTACTCCTCGACATATCCCTACGGCAAAGTTCCGAACCGGACCTAGCTCATTTTAAAGGTATTGACCCAAGCTATTCCCCACTTAAATATTTTTCTGGGATCCGGGCCCGTCTGGCCACCACAGAGGTTCAAAGTTGCCAATTTACGTATTTTCCATACCAACCACACATTCGGTACTCCTCGACATATCCCTACGGCAAAGTTCCGAACCGGACCTAGCTCATTTCAAAGGTATTGATCCAAGCTATTTGCCACTTAAATATTTTTCTGGGATCCGGGCCCGTCTGGCCACCACAGAGGTTCAAAGGTGACCCTTGACGTAATTTGCCGTATTAACCATATGCATACATTCGATACTTTTCGGCATATACCAACGGCAAAGTTCCGAACCGGACCTAGTTCATTTTAAAGGTATTGACCCAAGCTATTCCCCACTTAAATATTTTTCTGGGATCCGGGCCTGTCTGGCCACCACAGAGGTTCAAAGTTGCCAATTTACGTATTTTCCATACCAACCACACATTCGGTACTCCTCGACATATCCCTACGGCAAAGTTCCGAACCGGACCTAGCTCATTTTAAAGGTATTGACCCAAGCTATTCCCCACTTAAATATTTTTCTGGGATCCGGGCCCGTCTGGCCACCACAGAGGTTCAAAGTTGCCAATTTACGTATTTTCCATACCAACCACACATTCGGTACTCCTCGACATATCCCTACGGCAAAGTTCCGAACCGGACCTAGCTCATTTCAAAGGTATTGATCCAAGCTATTTGCCACTTAAATATTTTTCTGGGATCCGGGCCCGTCTGGCCACCACAGAGGTTCAAAGGTGACCCTTGACGTAATTTGCCGTATTAACCATATGCATACATTCGATACTTTTCGGCATATACCAACGGCAAAGTTCCGAACCGGACCTAGTTCATTTTAAAGGTATTGACCCAAGCTATTCCCCACTTAAATATTTTTCTGGGATCCGGGCCTGTCTGGCCACCACAGAGGTTCAAAGTTGCCAATTTACGTATTTTCCATACCAACCACACATTCGGTACTCCTCGACATATCCCTACGGCAAAGTTCCGAACCGGACCTAGCTCATTTTAAAGGTATTGACCCAAGCTATTCCCCACTTAAATATTTTTCTGGGATCCGGGCCCGTCTGGCCACCACAGAGGTTCAAAGTTGCCAATTTACGTATTTTCCATACCAACCACACATTCGGTACTCCTCGACATATCCCTACGGCAAAGTTCCGAACCGGACCTAGCTCATTTCAAAGGTATTGATCCAAGCTATTTGCCACTTAAATATTTTTCTGGGATCCGGGCCCGTCTGGCCACCACAGAGGTTCAAAGGTGACCCTTGACGTAATTTGCCGTATTAACCATATGCATACATTCGATACTTTTCGGCATATACCAACGGCAAAGTTCCGAACCGGACCTAGTTCATTTTAAAGGTATTGACCCAAGCTATTCCCCACTTAAATATTTTTCTGGGATCCGGGCCTGTCTGGCCACCACAGAGGTTCAAAGTTGCCAATTTACGTATTTTCCATACCAACCACACATTCGGTACTCCTCGACATATCCCTACGGCAAAGTTCCGAACCGGACCTAGCTCATTTTAAAGGTATTGACCCAAGCTATTCCCCACTTAAATATTTTTCTGGGATCCGGGCCCGTCTGGCCACCACAGAGGTTCAAAGTTGCCAATTTACGTATTTTCCATACCAACCACACATTCGGTACTCCTCGACATATCCCTACGGCAAAGTTCCGAACCGGACCTAGCTCATTTCAAAGGTATTGATCCAAGCTATTTGCCACTTAAATATTTTTCTGGGATCCGGGCCCGTCTGGCCACCACAGAGGTTCAAAGGTGACCCTTGACGTAATTTGCCGTATTAACCATATGCATACATTCGATACTTTTCGGCATATACCAACGGCAAAGTTCCGAACCGGACCTAGTTCATTTTAAAGGTATTGACCCAAGCTATTCCCCACTTAAATATTTTTCTGGGATCCGGGCCTGTCTGGCCACCACAGAGGTTCAAAGTTGCCAATTTACGTATTTTCCATACCAACCACACATTCGGTACTCCTCGACATATCCCTACGGCAAAGTTCCGAACCGGACCTAGCTCATTTTAAAGGTATTGACCCAAGCTATTCCCCACTTAAATATTTTTCTGGGATCCGGGCCCGTCTGGCCACCACAGAGGTTCAAAGTTGCCAATTTACGTATTTTCCATACCAACCACACATTCGGTACTCCTCGACATATCCCTACGGCAAAGTTCCGAACCGGACCTAGCTCATTTCAAAGGTATTGATCCAAGCTATTTGCCACTTAAATATTTTTCTGGGATCCGGGCCCGTCTGGCCACCACAGAGGTTCAAAGGTGACCCTTGACGTAATTTGCCGTATTAACCATATGCATACATTCGATACTTTTCGGCATATACCAACGGCAAAGTTCCGAACCGGACCTAGTTCATTTTAAAGGTATTGACCCAAGCTATTCCCCACTTAAATATTTTTCTGGGATCCGGGCCTGTCTGGCCACCACAGAGGTTCAAAGTTGCCAATTTACGTATTTTCCATACCAACCACACATTCGGTACTCCTCGACATATCCCTACGGCAAAGTTCCGAACCGGACCTAGCTCATTTTAAAGGTATTGACCCAAGCTATTCCCCACTTAAATATTTTTCTGGGATCCGGGCCCGTCTGGCCACCACAGAGGTTCAAAGTTGCCAATTTACGTATTTTCCATACCAACCACACATTCGGTACTCCTCGACATATCCCTACGGCAAAGTTCCGAACCGGACCTAGCTCATTTCAAAGGTATTGATCCAAGCTATTTGCCACTTAAATATTTTTCTGGGATCCGGGCCCGTCTGGCCACCACAGAGGTTCAAAGGTGACCCTTGACGTAATTTGCCGTATTAACCATATGCATACATTCGATACTTTTCGGCATATACCAACGGCAAAGTTCCGAACCGGACCTAGTTCATTTTAAAGGTATTGACCCAAGCTATTCCCCACTTAAATATTTTTCTGGGATCCGGGCCTGTCTGGCCACCACAGAGGTTCAAAGTTGCCAATTTACGTATTTTCCATACCAACCACACATTCGGTACTCCTCGACATATCCCTACGGCAAAGTTCCGAACCGGACCTAGCTCATTTTAAAGGTATTGACCCAAGCTATTCCCCACTTAAATATTTTTCTGGGATCCGGGCCCGTCTGGCCACCACAGAGGTTCAAAGTTGCCAATTTACGTATTTTCCATACCAACCACACATTCGGTACTCCTCGACATATCCCTACGGCAAAGTTCCGAACCGGACCTAGCTCATTTCAAAGGTATTGATCCAAGCTATTTGCCACTTAAATATTTTTCTGGGATCCGGGCCCGTCTGGCCACCACAGAGGTTCAAAGGTGACCCTTGACGTAATTTGCCGTATTAACCATATGCATACATTCGATACTTTTCGGCATATACCAACGGCAAAGTTCCGAACCGGACCTAGTTCATTTTAAAGGTATTGACCCAAGCTATTCCCCACTTAAATATTTTTCTGGGATCCGGGCCTGTCTGGCCACCACAGAGGTTCAAAGTTGCCAATTTACGTATTTTCCATACCAACCACACATTCGGTACTCCTCGACATATCCCTACGGCAAAGTTCCGAACCGGACCTAGCTCATTTTAAAGGTATTGACCCAAGCTATTCCCCACTTAAATATTTTTCTGGGATCCGGGCCCGTCTGGCCACCACAGAGGTTCAAAGTTGCCAATTTACGTATTTTCCATACCAACCACACATTCGGTACTCCTCGACATATCCCTACGGCAAAGTTCCGAACCGGACCTAGCTCATTTCAAAGGTATTGATCCAAGCTATTTGCCACTTAAATATTTTTCTGGGATCCGGGCCCGTCTGGCCACCACAGAGGTTCAAAGGTGACCCTTGACGTAATTTGCCGTATTAACCATATGCATACATTCGATACTTTTCGGCATATACCAACGGCAAAGTTCCGAACCGGACCTAGTTCATTTTAAAGGTATTGACCCAAGCTATTCCCCACTTAAATATTTTTCTGGGATCCGGGCCTGTCTGGCCACCACAGAGGTTCAAAGTTGCCAATTTACGTATTTTCCATACCAACCACACATTCGGTACTCCTCGACATATCCCTACGGCAAAGTTCCGAACCGGACCTAGCTCATTTTAAAGGTATTGACCCAAGCTATTCCCCACTTAAATATTTTTCTGGGATCCGGGCCCGTCTGGCCACCACAGAGGTTCAAAGTTGCCAATTTACGTATTTTCCATACCAACCACACATTCGGTACTCCTCGACATATCCCTACGGCAAAGTTCCGAACCGGACCTAGCTCATTTCAAAGGTATTGATCCAAGCTATTTGCCACTTAAATATTTTTCTGGGATCCGGGCCCGTCTGGCCACCACAGAGGTTCAAAGGTGACCCTTGACGTAATTTGCCGTATTAACCATATGCATACATTCGATACTTTTCGGCATATACCAACGGCAAAGTTCCGAACCGGACCTAGTTCATTTTAAAGGTATTGACCCAAGCTATTCCCCACTTAAATATTTTTCTGGGATCCGGGCCTGTCTGGCCACCACAGAGGTTCAAAGTTGCCAATTTACGTATTTTCCATACCAACCACACATTCGGTACTCCTCGACATATCCCTACGGCAAAGTTCCGAACCGGACCTAGCTCATTTTAAAGGTATTGACCCAAGCTATTCCCCACTTAAATATTTTTCTGGGATCCGGGCCCGTCTGGCCACCACAGAGGTTCAAAGTTGCCAATTTACGTATTTTCCATACCAACCACACATTCGGTACTCCTCGACATATCCCTACGGCAAAGTTCCGAACCGGACCTAGCTCATTTCAAAGGTATTGATCCAAGCTATTTGCCACTTAAATATTTTTCTGGGATCCGGGCCCGTCTGGCCACCACAGAGGTTCAAAGGTGACCCTTGACGTAATTTGCCGTATTAACCATATGCATACATTCGATACTTTTCGGCATATACCAACGGCAAAGTTCCGAACCGGACCTAGTTCATTTTAAAGGTATTGACCCAAGCTATTCCCCACTTAAATATTTTTCTGGGATCCGGGCCTGTCTGGCCACCACAGAGGTTCAAAGTTGCCAATTTACGTATTTTCCATACCAACCACACATTCGGTACTCCTCGACATATCCCTACGGCAAAGTTCCGAACCGGACCTAGCTCATTTTAAAGGTATTGACCCAAGCTATTCCCCACTTAAATATTTTTCTGGGATCCGGGCCCGTCTGGCCACCACAGAGGTTCAAAGTTGCCAATTTACGTATTTTCCATACCAACCACACATTCGGTACTCCTCGACATATCCCTACGGCAAAGTTCCGAACCGGACCTAGCTCATTTCAAAGGTATTGATCCAAGCTATTTGCCACTTAAATATTTTTCTGGGATCCGGGCCCGTCTGGCCACCACAGAGGTTCAAAGGTGACCCTTGACGTAATTTGCCGTATTAACCATATGCATACATTCGATACTTTTCGGCATATACCAACGGCAAAGTTCCGAACCGGACCTAGTTCATTTTAAAGGTATTGACCCAAGCTATTCCCCACTTAAATATTTTTCTGGGATCCGGGCCTGTCTGGCCACCACAGAGGTTCAAAGTTGCCAATTTACGTATTTTCCATACCAACCACACATTCGGTACTCCTCGACATATCCCTACGGCAAAGTTCCGAACCGGACCTAGCTCATTTTAAAGGTATTGACCCAAGCTATTCCCCACTTAAATATTTTTCTGGGATCCGGGCCCGTCTGGCCACCACAGAGGTTCAAAGTTGCCAATTTACGTATTTTCCATACCAACCACACATTCGGTACTCCTCGACATATCCCTACGGCAAAGTTCCGAACCGGACCTAGCTCATTTCAAAGGTATTGATCCAAGCTATTTGCCACTTAAATATTTTTCTGGGATCCGGGCCCGTCTGGCCACCACAGAGGTTCAAAGGTGACCCTTGACGTAATTTGCCGTATTAACCATATGCATACATTCGATACTTTTCGGCATATACCAACGGCAAAGTTCCGAACCGGACCTAGTTCATTTTAAAGGTATTGACCCAAGCTATTCCCCACTTAAATATTTTTCTGGGATCCGGGCCTGTCTGGCCACCACAGAGGTTCAAAGTTGCCAATTTACGTATTTTCCATACCAACCACACATTCGGTACTCCACGACATATCCCTACGGCAAAGTTCCGAACCGGACCTAGCTCATTTTAAAGGTATTGACCCAAGCTATTCCCCACTTAAATATTTTTCTGGGATCCGGGCCCGTCTGGCCACCACAGAGGTTCAAAGTTGCCAATTTACGTATTTTCCATACCAACCACACATTCGGTACTCCTCGACATATCCCTACGGCAAAGTTCCGAACCGGACCTAGCTCATTTCAAAGGTATTGATCCAAGCTATTTGCCACTTAAATATTTTTCTGGGATCCGGGCCCGTCTGGCCACCACAGAGGTTCAAAGGTGACCCTTGACGTAATTTGCCGTATTAACCATATGCATACATTCGATACTTTTCGGCATATACCAACGGCAAAGTTCCGAACCGGACCTAGTTCATTTTAAAGGTATTGACCCAAGCTATTCCCCACTTAAATATTTTTCTGGGATCCGGGCCTGTCTGGCCACCACAGAGGTTCAAAGTTGCCAAATTTACGTATTTTCCATACCAACCACACATTCGGTACTCCTCGACATATCCCTACGGCAAAGTTCCGAACCGGACCTAGCTCATTTTAAAGGTATTGACCCAAGCTATTCCCCACTTAAATATTTTTCTGGGATCCGGGCCCGTCTGGCCACCACAGAGGTTCAAAGTTGCCAATTTACGTATTTTCCATACCAACCACACATTCGGTACTCCTCGACATATCCCTACGGCAAAGTTCCGAACCGGACCTAGCTCATTTCAAAGGTATTGATCCAAGCTATTTGCCACTTAAATATTTTTCTGGGATCCGGGCCCGTCTGGCCACCACAGAGGTTCAAAGGTGACCCTTGACGTAATTTGCCGTATTAACCATATGCATACATTCGATACTTTTCGGCATATACCAACGGCAAAGTTCCGAACCGGACCTAGTTCATTTTAAAGGTATTGACCCAAGCTATTCCCCACTTAAATATTTTTCTGGGATCCGGGCCTGTCTGGCCACCACAGAGGTTCAAAGTTGCCAAATTTACGTATTTTCCATACCAACCACACATTCGGTACTCCTCGACATATCCCTACGGCAAAGTTCCGAACCGGACCTAGCTCATTTTAAAGGTATTGACCCAAGCTATTCCCCACTTAAATATTTTTCTGGGATCCGGGCCCGTCTGGCCACCACAGAGGTTCAAAGTTGCCAATTTACGTATTTTCCATACCAACCACACATTCGGTACTCCTCGACATATCCCTACGGCAAAGTTCCGAACCGGACCTAGCTCATTTCAAAGGTATTGATCCAAGCTATTTGCCACTTAAATATTTTTCTGGGATCCGGGCCCGTCTGGCCACCACAGAGGTTCAAAGGTGACCCTTGACGTAATTTGCCGTATTAACCATATGCATACATTCGATACTTTTCGGCATATACCAACGGCAAAGTTCCGAACCGGACCTAGTTCATTTTAAAGGTATTGACCCAAGCTATTCCCCACTTAAATATTTTTCTGGGATCCGGGCCTGTCTGGCCACCACAGAGGTTCAAAGTTGCCAATTTACGTATTTTCCATACCAACCACACATTCGGTACTCCTCGACATATCCCTACGGCAAAGTTCCGAACCGGACCTAGCTCATTTTAAAGGTATTGACCCAAGCTATTCCCCACTTAAATATTTTTCTGGGATCCGGGCCCGTCTGGCCACCACAGAGGTTCAAAGTTGCCAATTTACGTATTTTCCATACCAACCACACATTCGGTACTCCTCGACATATCCCTACGGCAAAGTTCCGAACCGGACCTAGCTCATTTCAAAGGTATTGATCCAAGCTATTTGCCACTTAAATATTTTTCTGGGATCCGGGCCCGTCTGGCCACCACAGAGGTTCAAAGGTGACCCTTGACGTAATTTGCCGTATTAACCATATGCATACATTCGATACTTTTCGGCATATACCAACGGCAAAGTTCCGAACCGGACCTAGTTCATTTTAAAGGTATTGACCCAAGCTATTCCCCACTTAAATATTTTTCTGGGATCCGGGCCTGTCTGGCCACCACAGAGGTTCAAAGTTGCCAATTTACGTATTTTCCATACCAACCACACATTCGGTACTCCTCGACATATCCCTACGGCAAAGTTCCGAACCGGACCTAGCTCATTTTAAAGGTATTGACCCAAGCTATTCCCCACTTAAATATTTTTCTGGGATCCGGGCCCGTCTGGCCACCACAGAGGTTCAAAGTTGCCAATTTACGTATTTTCCATACCAACCACACATTCGGTACTCCTCGACATATCCCTACGGCAAAGTTCCGAACCGGACCTAGCTCATTTCAAAGGTATTGATCCAAGCTATTTGCCACTTAAATATTTTTCTGGGATCCGGGCCCGTCTGGCCACCACAGAGGTTCAAAGGTGACCCTTGACGTAATTTGCCGTATTAACCATATGCATACATTCGATACTTTTCGGCATATACCAACGGCAAAGTTCCGAACCGGACCTAGTTCATTTTAAAGGTATTGACCCAAGCTATTCCCCACTTAAATATTTTTCTGGGATCCGGGCCTGTCTGGCCACCACAGAGGTTCAAAGTTGCCAATTTACGTATTTTCCATACCAACCACACATTCGGTACTCCTCGACATATCCCTACGGCAAAGTTCCGAACCGGACCTAGCTCATTTTAAAGGTATTGACCCAAGCTATTCCCCACTTAAATATTTTTCTGGGATCCGGGCCCGTCTGGCCACCACAGAGGTTCAAAGTTGCCAATTTACGTATTTTCCATACCAACCACACATTCGGTACTCCTCGACATATCCCTACGGCAAAGTTCCGAACCGGACCTAGCTCATTTCAAAGGTATTGATCCAAGCTATTTGCCACTTAAATATTTTTCTGGGATCCGGGCCCGTCTGGCCACCACAGAGGTTCAAAGGTGACCCTTGACGTAATTTGCCGTATTAACCATATGCATACATTCGATACTTTTCGGCATATACCAACGGCAAAGTTCCGAACCGGACCTAGTTCATTTTAAAGGTATTGACCCAAGCTATTCCCCACTTAAATATTTTTCTGGGATCCGGGCCTGTCTGGCCACCACAGAGGTTCAAAGTTGCCAATTTACGTATTTTCCATACCAACCACACATTCGGTACTCCTCGACATATCCCTACGGCAAAGTTCCGAACCGGACCTAGCTCATTTTAAAGGTATTGACCCAAGCTATTCCCCACTTAAATATTTTTCTGGGATCCGGGCCCGTCTGGCCACCACAGAGGTTCAAAGTTGCCAATTTACGTATTTTCCATACCAACCACACATTCGGTACTCCTCGACATATCCCTACGGCAAAGTTCCGAACCGGACCTAGCTCATTTCAAAGGTATTGATCCAAGCTATTTGCCACTTAAATATTTTTCTGGGATCCGGGCCCGTCTGGCCACCACAGAGGTTCAAAGGTGACCCTTGACGTAATTTGCCGTATTAACCATATGCATACATTCGATACTTTTCGGCATATACCAACGGCAAAGTTCCGAACCGGACCTAGTTCATTTTAAAGGTATTGACCCAAGCTATTCCCCACTTAAATATTTTTCTGGGATCCGGGCCTGTCTGGCCACCACAGAGGTTCAAAGTTGCCAATTTACGTATTTTCCATACCAACCACACATTCGGTACTCCTCGACATATCCCTACGGCAAAGTTCCGAACCGGACCTAGCTCATTTTAAAGGTATTGACCCAAGCTATTCCCCACTTAAATATTTTTCTGGGATCCGGGCCCGTCTGGCCACCACAGAGGTTCAAAGTTGCCAATTTACGTATTTTCCATACCAACCACACATTCGGTACTCCTCGACATATCCCTACGGCAAAGTTCCGAACCGGACCTAGCTCATTTCAAAGGTATTGATCCAAGCTATTTGCCACTTAAATATTTTTCTGGGATCCGGGCCCGTCTGGCCACCACAGAGGTTCAAAGGTGACCCTTGACGTAATTTGCCGTATTAACCATATGCATACATTCGATACTTTTCGGCATATACCAACGGCAAAGTTCCGAACCGGACCTAGTTCATTTTAAAGGTATTGACCCAAGCTATTCCCCACTTAAATATTTTTCTGGGATCCGGGCCTGTCTGGCCACCACAGAGGTTCAAAGTTGCCAATTTACGTATTTTCCATACCAACCACACATTCGGTACTCCTCGACATATCCCTACGGCAAAGTTCCGAACCGGACCTAGCTCATTTTAAAGGTATTGACCCAAGCTATTCCCCACTTAAATATTTTTCTGGGATCCGGGCCCGTCTGGCCACCACAGAGGTTCAAAGTTGCCAATTTACGTATTTTCCATACCAACCACACATTCGGTACTCCTCGACATATCCCTACGGCAAAGTTCCGAACCGGACCTAGCTCATTTCAAAGGTATTGATCCAAGCTATTTGCCACTTAAATATTTTTCTGGGATCCGGGCCCGTCTGGCCACCACAGAGGTTCAAAGGTGACCCTTGACGTAATTTGCCGTATTAACCATATGCATACATTCGATACTTTTCGGCATATACCAACGGCAAAGTTCCGAACCGGACCTAGTTCATTTTAAAGGTATTGACCCAAGCTATTCCCCACTTAAATATTTTTCTGGGATCCGGGCCTGTCTGGCCACCACAGAGGTTCAAAGTTGCCAATTTACGTATTTTCCATACCAACCACACATTCGGTACTCCTCGACATATCCCTACGGCAAAGTTCCGAACCGGACCTAGCTCATTTTAAAGGTATTGACCCAAGCTATTCCCCACTTAAATATTTTTCTGGGATCCGGGCCCGTCTGGCCACCACAGAGGTTCAAAGTTGCCAATTTACGTATTTTCCATACCAACCACACATTCGGTACTCCTCGACATATCCCTACGGCAAAGTTCCGAACCGGACCTAGCTCATTTCAAAGGTATTGATCCAAGCTATTTGCCACTTAAATATTTTTCTGGGATCCGGGCCCGTCTGGCCACCACAGAGGTTCAAAGGTGACCCTTGACGTAATTTGCCGTATTAACCATATGCATACATTCGATACTTTTCGGCATATACCAACGGCAAAGTTCCGAACCGGACCTAGTTCATTTTAAAGGTATTGACCCAAGCTATTCCCCACTTAAATATTTTTCTGGGATCCGGGCCTGTCTGGCCACCACAGAGGTTCAAAGTTGCCAATTTACGTATTTTCCATACCAACCACACATTCGGTACTCCTCGACATATCCCTACGGCAAAGTTCCGAACCGGACCTAGCTCATTTTAAAGGTATTGACCCAAGCTATTCCCCACTTAAATATTTTTCTGGGATCCGGGCCCGTCTGGCCACCACAGAGGTTCAAAGTTGCCAATTTACGTATTTTCCATACCAACCACACATTCGGTACTCCTCGACATATCCCTACGGCAAAGTTCCGAACCGGACCTAGCTCATTTCAAAGGTATTGATCCAAGCTATTTGCCACTTAAATATTTTTCTGGGATCCGGGCCCGTCTGGCCACCACAGAGGTTCAAAGGTGACCCTTGACGTAATTTGCCGTATTAACCATATGCATACATTCGATACTTTTCGGCATATACCAACGGCAAAGTTCCGAACCGGACCTAGTTCATTTTAAAGGTATTGACCCAAGCTATTCCCCACTTAAATATTTTTCTGGGATCCGGGCCTGTCTGGCCACCACAGAGGTTCAAAGTTGCCAATTTACGTATTTTCCATACCAACCACACATTCGGTACTCCTCGACATATCCCTACGGCAAAGTTCCGAACCGGACCTAGCTCATTTTAAAGGTATTGACCCAAGCTATTCCCCACTTAAATATTTTTCTGGGATCCGGGCCCGTCTGGCCACCACAGAGGTTCAAAGTTGCCAATTTACGTATTTTCCATACCAACCACACATTCGGTACTCTCGACATATCCCTACGGCAAAGTTCCGAACCGGACCTAGCTCATTTCAAAGGTATTGATCCAAGCTATTTGCCACTTAAATATTTTTCTGGGATCCGGGCCCGTCTGGCCACCACAGAGGTTCAAAGGTGACCCTTGACGTAATTTGCCGTATTAACCATATGCATACATTCGATACTTTTCGGCATATACCAACGGCAAAGTTCCGAACCGGACCTAGTTCATTTTAAAGGTATTGACCCAAGCTATTCCCCACTTAAATATTTTTCTGGGATCCGGGCCTGTCTGGCCACCACAGAGGTTCAAAGTTGCCAATTTACGTATTTTCCATACAACCACACATTCGGTACTCCTCGACATATCCCTACGGCAAAGTTCCGAACCGGACCTAG
>NW_027269108.1:0-35615 GCF_963676685.1 Mytilus edulis
ATAAGGAACATTCATGCCATGTTTGGTTTCATTCCATTCAGTGGTTCTCTAAAAGAAGTCTTTTGTATGCATTTCCGATAGGGTCCTATGTTAAACTAAGTCCCCCGCTGGTGGCCATCTTGGATGATGGATCGGCTACAAAGTAACAACACTTGGTCAGCACCTCATAAGGAACATTCATGCCATGTTTGGTTTCATTCTTTTCAGTGGTTCTCTAGAAGAAGTTCAAAATGTAAAATGTTAACGACGCCAAGTGATGAGAAAAGCTCACTTGGCCCTTCGGGCCAGGTGAGCTAAAAAAGAGGCAAAAGATCCATTCATTAATAACTTTTGAGAATCATTTTGAGCTGTGATATGATCTAAATCAAAACAACTACTTTGGTGGCTGTGCAGTATTTAATGCAATTAATCTCTATGTTTAACATGTTTAAACTAAATGTGAGCAATAAATCTGTCATGTATATAAAAAAAAAAAATCTGCATTCCTTATGAGACATATAATAAAGTGGTTAATTGTTATAATATTAAATAACTAATATACATGGAATATAGAATAAAATATAATCTTATATGACATGTATGGTTTATGGTATAATTGACAAAAACCAAAAATAATCTCCTTGGCAAGATCTACTATCCCTATAAATTACGACAAGCGTCCCAAGCAGAGACAGTTGAAACATTTGTTTGCTGCCATCTTCTCATAATAGATGATTTGTTAATACTTATGACATATACAATGACCTATAGTTGTTAATTTCTGTATCATTTTCGTCTCTTGTGGACAGTTGTCTCATTAGCAATCATACCACATCTTCTTTTTTATATCGTTCATCTATGGAATTTTTTTTCTTATTTTTTCTGTAGACTTAGCTTTGAATTTTTGTTACCCTTTATAGTCAAGTTAGGTTACTCATAATTGTTTCTCACTTTGAAATGACCATTAGAAAAATAGCGGTTTTGTACATTACTTTTGAATAACAATGAAAACATATCTTTAGAAATGTTTTTTTTTTCATTTAGAAGAGTAGAAAAAACGTATTCTGCACTAATTTTGAACACTGCTATTAGCATAGTGACGTCAATGCGCAGTTTTCCCATGTGATAAGTATAAACACAAATCCAAAAGGAACTAACACGATGTTAGACGGATTTTCGACTTCAGTAGGAGATCTTGCAAGGCCATTTCATTTTTTGCTTTGACAACTTGCAGCGAAAGGTGAAAGGCTATTTTAATGTTTGCTTTACAGCGACCTGTAAGGCATCAGCAAAAATAAATAGCCTTTCAAGACCTCATAATCATGATAATAATTTGTGGACTAAAGATTTGTAGACCATGGTCATGGATAGAAAAAAAATAAGTGCCTGTTTCTTCGACTTCGCAAAGACAGAATAAGTTGGAACTTTGATCTTTAAGCAGGAAAAACTAAGTATACATGAAAATAAAACGGTGAACTAAATTGCCATTACTCGATTGCTTCACATTGTATATCATATCACAGTCTTGACAGAATTAGAACACCTCCGTGACCAATATCTCTTCTTTACATTTCAATGGGAGATAACTCCAATTGATAATTAAAAACCGGGGACCGTCTCAAAACCAAATATTTCAGTTCATACGGTATGCAACTATTCTAGGCATTGTTATTGAAAGAAATTCGTTGATGAAATCAAGGATTTGTATAGTAAGAAGGATTGGAATCTCTTACTATACAAATCCTTGATAAAAACAACTCAGGCCGTCTCTAAAGTCAACTCAGACAGTCTATAATGACAAATAAGACAAAGTAACAAAAGAGGATAAATCATTAAATGTGATATTTTACGTGTCAATATGATTTACACGTGGCTCAGTGAATTTACAAAACATAATAATCACTGGTGTTAAACTGATCATCGTAATTGCAGTTACGGTAATCCCAACATGGCGGAGCCCAGAACAGATAAAGTCGTTTTTTTTTAATTTCTCTGTGTACACGCATTGTTTCAACTGATGATTTAGGCAGCAACCATTTGAATTGGGGGGGGGGGGGGCTATGGATTTTTTTCTGGACAAACTTTTTTTTTTGCCTGCTGCGAAAAACAATCCATTTTTTTCGCGACAAGTCGAAAACAATTTTTTTCTTTCAATTTTAGCATTACATATAGTGGCAGCTGAGGGGGAAACACATTTTTTTTTCTCAGAATCAAAAACAAATTATTTTTTTCTCCAAAACCTGGAAACAAACTTTTTTTCCAAAAAAATCCATAGCCCGCCCCCCCCCCCCCCCCCCCCCCGAAAATCAAATGGTTGCTGCCTTAGTGTATGTGTAAGTTTGTTCTTATGTCTTAAAAAGGGGGTTCTAACTATATGCTCCCATTCAAATGCATTGATCGTCCAAAAAAAGGGGGTTCCATCCCCCAGAAACACCCCCCCCCCCTTTTTGGATCCGCCAATGCGTATTATTTTTTCATTGCTTACTATTACTTCCTTACTGTTTAGGCAATACACTTTCCTAAATTGGTTAACACCTTCTTGCCTAAATCTCTGATAGATAGTTATATCATTGGCAATCATACCACACCTCCTCAGTTCAATATTACACAATTTTACCCTATAATGATTCAAACGATCATCACGGTTGAGTCTTATGAAGCCTGGTATGGCTTTGTCGTGTTTTTTGTACATCGCCAAATACGTTTGATATAAACTCCCTTGTTGTTTATAATAATTTTTATGAAAATTATATATTAAACCGTATTTGTAAAATGAAATGCATAGACATTTGCTTATTGTAGGTAATCGGTGTATTTTGGTGGGGGTATTTTTGTTGTTGAGTTGCTGTATGACTGTCGTTTATCCGGCATCTTTATTTATAAATATAAAATTTTGAAATACATCAAGGCATTAAACAATTTTGATCACTAACTGTCCAGTTATTCGTTATTTGGAATATTGTGACTTAAGTAGGGATCGAAAAAAAAACGGAAGTCACGGTATCGCTGATGAAGACGTCACAGTCAGGATCGCTAACTACAGATCGTCGTTGAGGAAAGAATCTCATCGATACACAGCTATTTTTTTAGACAATCGAAATAGCGTACATTCTTGTTTATAAAACAGAATTGAAGAGAGAAATTATCCGAGTAAGGTAAGAAAACAAATGAAAACTATTTTCTCTCTCGATTTTACTGTATAAAATATGTGTATAAGTTAAAGTTTATAGATATTTATTCTTGAAAAAATATTTTCATCACATTTAGCATTCTCATGGTTTTGTATAAATGCGACGGAAGGAAACACTTTTCTAATTTTAATATGATTTTACTTTGAAAACAAATTGTGTGCTTAAAGTGAACTGCACAAAGGGATTGAGCTTATAGTTTGTTTTTTTTTGTTCTGTCAATATTTAAGGGTTGTCCGTACATGATTAATACATTTTTAACGCAAATTAGTCAATTTCTAATTGCATTATATCAGAAGACAATAAGCAAGTAAAGTTATAAAAGCAGTATTTGTTAAACCGTAAGGGAAACCACAGGAATTGATTTCAACGTTGTGCATTGCGTTATATAGACGTTATCCAGCGTGCACATTCGTTGTTTAAAGCCTTTACGCGTTTCCCAACAAAACCAAAACGGAACTTAAAAAAATAGTGTAAAGGGGAGGAATCTTGTTCCATTTGTCTATATATTTTTCATCTCCTCCTTTAATTTAATTCACACAAGTTATATCTTTAGTGTAGCTATGGATAACGTGGATAATCCGTTCCAGCAGTTAGAGGCTGCAAAAAAGCAGCTTATTATGGAATTTAAAGAAAATGCAAAGTCCGCTCAAGAATTGGAATTTTGGAAAAGAATGGAAATTGTAAGAGATAATTATGCACATTCACAAGGGCATAGTTCATCAGGAGATACGACAGGTGAGTAAATACACAAGAGTACAAAGAGGAGAGGTCTTTGTTAATAAGTTGATTTGAGCATACGTTTTTTAAAAGTCTTTGATGGATAAGGGTAATTATACTACTTTTTTTTTTTTTTTAAATTTTTCATATTAGTTTCTTGAATGAAATACAAAAGTATAACGGGCAATTTACAACCGTTAATCACAAAATTAATATCGTACTCGTCTGTCTAGTCATACTTGTACCAGAACTATTTGTATTTCCTTCTTTTGTTTAATTATAATATACGATTTCTTTTAAAATGAAACTCAGTGATATTAATCTAGACGCACAGATAAGTAGGTTTTACTTTATAAATAACCTTTTTATTGTTATTTCGAAAATTTTAACAGACGAAGAGCAAGACGAAGGAGAGAATCTGAATAAAGACAAGAAAACAGATGAAAAAGTAACAGATACAGCTTCGGATGGTATGTACACAATAATTCATTAAGAGTAATGCATGTGTGAGTTATGTTAACAAAAAGATTTAAAATTATCAGATGAAGAGCGGCAATAATGGCGTTTTGTTTATGCTTTTATGTACATGTAGTAATTTTGGAGCAGGGGATGAGACACCTTTGCTTCAAAAGAATTTCATATTCCAAAATGTTGGCATGGAGCATGACTTCAATCATAACGCTACAAGTAAGTGATAGAAAAAAAACTATAACAATTTATGTGATTCTTGTAGAGTAAATATCAGGTATAACAAACATCAAAACAATTTGAAGAGCACGTGAACACCATTCTATCTCAATGTATCTCAATGTAAAACATTGTCATAATTTCAAGTGATAATTTTAACTGTTATAATTTTTCCATATGCATCTTGATTTTTTCTCCGTTTGCCATATTTGATTTTTTAACCTTTTAGCATATTGTTTGTTATCCTTCTTTATTATTTCACATTTTATCATGGATTTGCCTTTTATATCTTAAGATGCAGTATGGGGTTGTTTGTTGTTAACGTATTACGCATTGGGCCTCTAGTTGCTAACATCAAAGTCTTTTTGTCGCTTGTGGAAACTGGTAGTTGTCTACTTGGCAATCTTACCGCTTCATCTTTTCCATTGTGATATCTCAATTGATACTGAAATATCTAATAGATCGAACCAAAATAAAACAAAACCCATGTAGTATCATTTTCTTATTTTTTTAAGGAGGTGAATCCCTCAATTTATTTAAAAACGAAGATGACAATGGACTGGGAGCTTTACAGGTACGTAATAGGTTGGTAAGAGATAAGTTCCATAGGTGAATGAGGCATCAAACCCAAAACAGTATAAAACAAACTAATGGGTTGCTCATTACTGAAGGCAGTACAGTGCCTTACGATTTTTTACATCTTTTTTCTCTTGTATCTGATGGATAGTTGTCTCATATGCAATCATGCTGTATCTCCATGTTTATATAAGTAGTAACATATATACATAGGGAAATCTTCAATACAGAATTTATAATAAACAAATGTGAAAAAAAATTTAAATAGACCACCATAGACTTGTCCAAAACACACAAAATACCGTAGAAGTGCCCCGTATATGTGCTCAAGCTGAAGAAAATGATGCTAACTAATAGAAAATTTTTAATTTATATATTTTATTCTTGTACATATTTTGGTGCTTTCATGCGAACATTTGTTTCTTAATGCATGTATGTCATTCCTAATCAATTAATATAAAAGTCAAATGATAAAATAACTGTTCTGGATTTGTATAACGTTTATATGCAAGTTGCATTATGCTTGATACTGCAGTATGCCTTATGCTTGATACTTCATTATGCTTTATACTGTAGTATCATTTATGCTTGATACTGCAGTATGGTTTATGCTTGATACTGCAGTATGGTTTATGCTTGTTACTGCAGTATGGTTTATGCTTGTTACTGCAGTATGGTTTATGCTTGTTACTGCAGTATGGTTTATGCTTGTTACTGCAGTATGGTTTATGCTTGTTACTTCAGTATGCTTTATGCTTGATACTGCATGCATTAAGTTAAAAACAAGTCAGTGGTGAAAGCCTTATATCTTTTTTGATTTCAGTTTACAGAAGACAAACTTGAAATAAATGAAACGGATAACAAAAAAGTATCTGCTGAAAAGGTCAATGATTACAAGGTTGGAATCAAAGAACTCTTCAAAGCAGCAAAGAAAACAGCAAAAATGGAAGCAAAGGAATCTGAGAAGAAAAGAAAACTGAAAGAAAAAGAAGAAAAGAAGAAAAGAAAAATGAAAGCCCGTGAGACTGAAAGGAAAAGAAAACTAGAAGAAAATGAATCTAAAAAGAAAATGAAAATGGAGGCTGAAAAATCTAAGGAGAAAAAAGCACGAGAAGAAGAAAAACTTAAGAAGAAAAGAAAGATTGATAAAAAGAAAGCTAAGAACCAGAAGAAATATGAAAAATGTGTAGCGAAGGGAGAAGAATACGAGTCAAAACAGAAAAGAAAAGAAGAAATAAAATCATCACAGGAAAAAAGTATATCGGAGACTAAGCAATCTAAGCAGAAAAAGAAAATTGTTCGAAATGATTCTAAAGAAAAAAGGATACCAGAAAAAAACGACCAAAGAGAGAAAAAAGAACATAAATCTATTCGCGAAAAACTTAGAATTGACATAAAGGAACGCAATGTTAAGGTAGTAAAGGAGAAAAAAGAATCGAAAATTGAAGAATCCACAAAGAAAGAAAAGGTGAAAACAAACAAATTACGTGAGAAAAGATTAACCGAAGCCAGTGAATTTGATGGGAAGGGCAAACCTGGAGCAAAAGAAACTAAGTCAAACAAAAATCCTAAATCAAAGGAATGTACAGAGAAAATGGTTACAGGTAATATACAAAACTGTGCAGTATCCAGTATCTTAAATTGTATTTTAATAGTTGAAACTTTGAACAACATCATTGAACATGCATTGACAGCGTTGATGCCAGTTATCGCTATTTTCAAATCGACTTATAACGAAAGATAGTACTATGAATAGATCGTTTCAAATATTTAAAACAAAAATGTGATTAAGAAAAAAATGGATGACTACGTTACTTTTGATACTTATTTTCTATATTTATATTATAGGGGAGGCAAAACCAGTGAAAAAACCTAAGATGATGGATTGTGTCAGAAGCCTTGTTGGATGTATTCGGAACAGACATTAAAACCTTCAGTCAAACCCTGCCCCAATTAAGTTTGTTGAACAGTTGTATTCGTAGTGTCTCTGTGTTTGTTTGTTTATTTATGAAAAATTATTTCCTGTTTATTTATAAATTTGTATTTTGTTTAATAAAAAAGATATATAAATCTTTTGCGTTTATAACAGGTGAATCTGTGAAAAACAACGAATGCTTTACATGAGATACTTTAATCGGCTCTAAGGCAGTCCAACTGAGTTTTGAGTTTATGCTATCCATATAGTCATATCATCTGATGTTAACCTGATTATGTATATACCCAAGACTAAAAATATATGAATTGACCATTGTATAATGAAATTTTTAAATCCCGACCATCATCGTTTGACTTTTTTTTTAAATACTTGCTCTTTCGAGGCAACAATAGAAATACCCTTTGTTTAGCCTTCAAGAAACTATTCATTTTTGTATTGCGTGTTGATGATTAGAAATGATATTCAATCATGAAACTAAGTTTTCTTATGGAACATCACAGTACATTTTTATTTCATTTGACATCAGTGCATAAATAATATATGGAAAGTTGTTCTGAAAACTTCTGAATTTTATATTTGGTTCAGTTTAGATGAAATGATCTGGAATCTATAAACAACCATTCAAAAAATTCCGAATAAAACAAAAGCTCACACGCATCAAACTAATGGATTATAACAACTGGCATATTCCTGACTTGGTACCGGCATTTGTTCATGTAGAAACCCTGGTTTTAATGGCCTTGTAAATGACACATTTGGATCAATCAGAAAGGCAAAAATAGATTTGAACACCGTTGCACTCTGAAAACTCAAATTAATGGACAGAAGAAAGAAAAAAATAATGGCTAGATAAAGTGAATTGAGAAAAGAGTGGAATATCTGAATAGCGGAAGGAACTGTTATGTATATAGCCATGCAATACTCACAGAATGCTTGTTAATTTGCATTGTGACAAAATCATGTTATATCTCAGAACTTGTATGACGTCTTTAAGCATTATCTGTGGGATTTTCATTGATCGAAAATTTAACCTGAGAGAACATTTATTTAAAAGTAAGTTTGTGCTTGAAACTAGCTTTCAGTAACTGTAAGTGCACTTGGTACTATAGCGACTTTTTGTTTAAAAAATATTTTATTTTTAAAACTTGCACAAATTACATTAACAATACGAAAGAAATACATGAACTCCGTCTCGGAAACAAGGATCTGTCTCCCTTAACAAAATGACAACATTGGGAACATGATGTAAGGAAACCCAATAGAACATAATTTTCAATTTTGTGTCTTCTTTGTTAGTTGTGTAGGGCGGGAGTCACGTGTGGAGCACTGACGAGTTACCCTTCCAGAGCACCTATGATCACCCCCAGTTTTTGGTTGGGTTCATGTTGCTCAGTCAGGCTTAGTTATCTATTTTTTGGTTGGGTTCATGTTGCTCAGTCAGGCTTAGTTATCTATTTTTTGGTTGGGTTCGTGTTGCTCAGTCAGGCTTAGTTATCTATTTTTTGGTTGGGTTCGTGTTGCTCAGTCAGGCTTAGTTATTTATTTTTTGGTTGGGTTCGTGTTGCTCAGTCAGGCTTAGTTATCTATTTTTTGGTTGGGTTCGTGTTGCTCAGTCAGGCTTAGTTATCTATTTTTTGGTTGGGTTCGTGTCGCTCAGTCAGGCTTAGTTATCTATTTTTTTGGTCGGGTTCGTGTTGCTCAGTCAGGCTTAGTTATCTATTTTTTGGTTGGGTTTGTGTTGCACAGTCAGGCTTAGTTATCTATTTTTTGTTTTGTGTACTATTGCTTGTCAATTTTTTTTTTTTTTTTAGCAATGGCGTTATTGTCTCTTTATTTTCGACATTGCCGCAGTAATTCACTTATGTTTATCGGCAATAATAAATAAATCATATATTTCTTTTTTATATTTTAAGATTTTAAAAGGGAACAGTTTTCGGTCCCTGTTCATTTATCAAATATAAAATGAACAGTTTTCTAAGTGATATGGTATCTAACTTATAAACAAAAAAAGGTGTTTAAATAAAAAATGAAAGTAATAATACCAACATTTTCGATTATGGTAATTACGGCGTGCACATGTGTCAAGAAGAGCAATTCAGGCATTTCAGGTAGGTGACATTTCTCTGACATATTGTAAACTCGGATATAAGGATCCTTCAGATGTTTCTAATAAACACCATTTTCTCTTTAATGTGCGCATGAGATTTAATATGTGAAAGACAAGGCTTTTATGTGTGGATATTACACAATAATTGAAAAGCAGAGCATGAAAATGTTCAGTTGTAAATGTGAAATAGATGTTATCCAGATGTTCAATGAAGTTTGTAAAACTATGAATTTATTATGGATTGTGCTGTATACTTTGATATTTATGATTCTAAAGATGTTTTGATATGATTTTAAAGAATCTATAATACTAAAATTACGAGGTCCAATTTGTCAGCCGTCATCGGGTAAAAACGACAAATCAAAGAATTCAACTCTCCTAGGATGACCAGGTCATTTCAGGTGATGACCTTGTACTGAATCTAGGATAATGACATAAAAATCACTTGTTTAAATATCATACCTCAATTTCCTTCCAAAAAATCACTTCTTTAAGTATCATTATTTTGATAACCCCCTCTAATTTCAACACCCCCAAACAGTGAAATTTTTATTGCGAACAGTAGAATTTTATTACATAATCTGAACGATGAAACCTTGAACTTTACAGGAAAAATACTCCAACTGCTGGGAAAAATCTGTTAAGAAAGTATCAGTTCATTATGTAAAGCCATTATTATAGCATTTTTTCAACTAAAATAGAATTTGCAGCTAAATGATAGCATTAAAGGCATAAAACCTTGATACTTAAAAGAAGCAAAAAATTCTTTTTTTTTTTCAATTTTACTAATGAAAAGATATGTTTTAAACCAATGTGTTTAAAATTTTGGTAAAACTACAAAACACAATTTGTGACAAAACTTCAAAATTTGCTACTCAAATAAGTGATTTAAAAATCACTTATTTCAGTAAGTTCCCTGATGTACTTCTCTCTTTTCATTTCTGTTTTAATTATATATAAGATAATCTTGCTGTGGGAGACATAATAATCATTGTTTTTATGCCCTGCCAATAATTGTTACCTTTGACCGACCTCCCTTCTGTTCCATTTTCGTTTCCGCAATCATACTAAAGTTTTCTTGATCCAAATTTTATGAAACTCTTAAGCAATTCTACGAATTAAAACTTGCAGACAGAGTTCGAATTTAGGCTGTGAGTCACTTGCATGTACTGTTGTAAATTATGCCCTTTTATAACTTTTTTTTCGTTTCCATTCTAATTTTGTTTTTCTTATTCAAATTGTATGAAACTTGTATACACGTATTTATAAATATTTACACATGTATATAAAAACTTGATGCTAAGAACTAAAATTTCCATACAGAGTTTTAATATGGGCAGCGAGTCTAGAGTTACAATGTTTGGCCCTTTCTAACTTGAAAATTGCAATTTTTTTAAGTTCTGCACTCTAACTCATTTATAAAATTAGTTTGTCTTTTCCAAATTATTATGGAATTCATTATACACATTGCCTAGAACCACAACACATATACAGACAGAGGTCGAATTTGGGCTGTTGGTCTTTTGCTGTTGTAGAGTTGTGTCCCTTTTTATTTTGAAAAATTGCAAAGCTTGAGCAAGGGCATTCGTGTCCTCTGGCACATTCTTATTTTATTTATTTTTTACAATTCTGTCAGTAGAAGATTTGATAGAATAAGAAGAATAAGAATATTTTATTATTCCAATCAAGGGCCCTTGATGGGCAGCATAACATGTACACATAACACAATACATCATGATTTGTAACAGAAAAACATTGTTATAAACTAAAATGAAACATTTCAGTTCAGACAAATGTTATTAATTTCATTCTATAAAATCATATACATTTAATTCCAGGCAGGATCAGAACCATAAAACCATTACAATAGACGATAGAAGATAAAACATGTTTATTTACAATATTTTACCTATCAAATTTTTATCAATACTATATGTTTATGAAGTAAGATAAGTGTGTTTATTTAAACTGTGAATGGCACAGTGATAACATTCTTGTAATTTGATTAATTGATGCATAAGCCATAATCTAAAACATGTAATGGGTAACAAGGATAAATATTATGGTCCGATACATTAGTAACAGCTTAATCATAATATGTAGGCCAGCATAGGGAATAAGTGGACCAGCAGTTACGTAGACAAGCACAGGGGATAAGTTGGCTAGCAGTATGGGACGTTTTAAGCTTTGCACCTGCATGTTTTTTTTATCGCTCAGAGAATCAGATTATGTCAATAATTTATCAGTCAGGGGTACTGCTTTAAACAAGTGATTTCAGAATCACTTCATTGAGTGATTTTGGCTGTGGAATATTAAAAATATTAAAAGTTTCTCAAAATATGTAAAATCAATGTAATTAGCTTTTGAAGATCAAAGGAAACACTAAAATTACTTAAATAGGTGATCACTGAATATAAAAAATCACTGAAATAGGTCATTGTAGGTGATAACGTAATACCCCTGACTGATTTATAAAAGTGAAGTAGCCTTCATCATATATCAATGCATTATATTAGTATTGAGATAATTAGTAATAGTTATCTACATTAAAAACCTTATCGCATTAAAAAAAATCACAAGAATTACTCAGCCAAGTTTTAACAGTCTCATGTACATCTATTCATTATTTATATTCATCTTTAACTTGTAAAAATGTGGAGAAAGGATCAATGAGACAGCAACACAAAAAAGCAAAATCTAAATTATCTCCCTTATTTATGCAGTGATTATATATAAAGGTCAAATTTTTAAAGTTTTTAATTAAATCTTAAAGCATACAGTACTTAACAATTTCTGTTAAATGTTGCATCATGATACATGGAAATGTATGTACTTACAATGATGTGAGAGGTTCTGGCAACTTCTGTGGAAAACCTTTTTGTAATTATATAAAATTTATTTATATTTGCAGGGAAGAAGTTAACAACCATAGTGTATTATGGAAATCCAAATTTAATTTCCAGTGTAAAATTACAGCCAATGCCAACACAGGGTATTTAGACCCATGTATGTGTAGAATATCTGTTAGAAGGGTAGGTAATACATAAACAGAACAATGATGCATTTAAAATTGGTGTTGACTACTGTGGGTTCATTTATTTTTTTGTGGGTACCAATTTTCGTGGTTTGAGGAAAACTTACATATTCGTGGATATTTAATTTTGGGGTTTTGGCAAAGTGTACACTAATTCCCTTAGAAAATGTGTAATCCGTTGATCATTTGAATATGTGGTTCTCCTGTACCCACTGAATCCACGAAAAATTGGTATCCATATTCTATCCAACGAATATTAATGAATCCACAGTATGTGTACTTTTATGCCTATTCAAACATAACTGACATTGTTTACTTTTTAATGGAAGTACTGATCTATAGCTATTGAAACTTCTAAATTCCATATACATGTATATGCATTAGGTCATTTCCTTAATCATGTTAATCCAATGATAGAGATAATATCTATTGTTATAGCTATAGTTTGTTAAGGATGCATTCTAAGCATGCTATTCTGGTCATTTTGAATGGAGGGAAATTTTGGGACTTTTACAGCTTATTTGACAGTTTGGGTTTGGTTATTGTTAAAGGCTGTATGGTAACCTATAGTTGTTCATCTCTGCGTCATTTGGTCTTTGGTTGATACATGTGTCATTGGCAATCATACAGCATTTCTTTATTTCTACATGGCAGTATACTTACATGTATACCCAATTCTGTACATAAATGTACCATACAGTGTTGGTTGACCCGCTTTTGATGTACCTCCTTTTTGTCAAGAGCTACTTTGGTAAAATACTTGAGTAGTATATCGGAAACCTAAAACCTCATTCATTTCAAGTATGCCGTATATTACATGTATGTTATGATAAGACATACTTAATTGCCATTCATGAATAACTTATATAGCCAATATATTCAATTATATATAGAGTACCATAGGACATCTAAAAATATCAGCTAATTGAATGATAAAAACTATTTTTGTATTATGTACAACACAAAGATCATAGAATGTCAATTAAATCTACATTATTGATATGTAAGCTGGTAGGGATAATAGTATTAACATGTAAATAAAGGACCTTTGACCAATTTCTACTGATTAGGAAATGTTAAATCTGTCTTTTTTGTTAGCAGAGCCTTCTTTCTTATTTTCTTTACCATTTATTTGCATATATGCATGAAGATTTGTGCTGTTCACATGTACATGTATCTGTGTATTAATTTGAATCTTTTATTTTTAAGTTCTTAAGTGCTAAATGTTATATATATCTTTATTCTGATATATAGATGTAAGATAGCCACTATTTCTGAATAAAATTATTAATACATATACCATTATTGTTGACAAAGTGCAAAAAAGATATTGTTTCAAGTTTGTGAATTTTCCGGTATACATGTGTGACTGTGTGTAGCAATCATGAATACTGTGGATTCATTTATTTTCGTGGGTATCAATTTTCGTGTATTGCTGAAAACTTGCATATTCATGGATATTTGATTTCGTGGTTTTGCCAATCTCTGTAAACAAAACCTTTTGAAATTATAAATTCGTTGAAGATTTGAATTCGTGGTTCACTTGTTCCCATGAAACCCATGAAAATTGGTATCCAACAAATAATAATGAATCCACAGTAATAAAAAGGGTTGAAATGTGCCAACTCTTTGGACTGTACACCTCTGACAATATACGATTTGTTTTCCTGTCTGCCACAGTCGCATCCACCCTTAAGCTCATGCCTACTGTGTTTCTACATTAGCAGCTAGCTTCTAGAATGAATCTATGTAAACAAGTTTAGTTTTTCAAATATGGCTGTATTTTGAAGAAATATCCCTTCCAATAATTAGATAAAAAAATCAGTATTTCATTAGATGGGTAAAGGGTATAAAAATATCCATTATCATGATTATCTAGTTTTATTTTAATTTTGAGAAAATCTGTTCTATTGAAATACAGCTGCATGCTAGGAAATGAGATTATAATTATGTTTGTGTTGAATTTTTCCATGATAAAAATACCATGGATGTCTACAGATAGATTAAGTTAGTATTGTAGTACATGTACATGCATGTATTGTGTATTATACAGTTAGAACTGATTCTATTGTTCTTGGTTAACATATTTCAATTTCATCTATAAATATTTGTACATATGTACTTCAAATGAGGACTTTTTTTTTCTTTTTTTCTTAAGTTTATAAAATTGATTTATTTAAACATACATGTACCTCAAAATAAAGGTCAGGAAACCGTCATATTTATCAGTCATTACTGATTTAAAAATACATTTGATTGAATTTATTTTTCTAATCATCATCATAATCTTGTTTTTTAATCTTGTTTTTTTTTTAAACTAGTTTATATGTCATCTAATAATTACATGTAGATGAAAGTGGCAAAACATAGCATTCATCAATATGATCAATGTAGGATGTATGATATCAATAAGTAGAAGATGAGGGGTGATAATAATGATCAAATAATAAAATATGTCAAAATTATATATAATTTGATTTAATTCAACATGTTCAAAGAGAAAAAAAGAAACAATTACACTTAATTGAAATAATTTGACTATTAGGGCAACACAACAAATGTTGCAGCTGATAATTATCCCTCTTTCTTTATTGATTCCTTCATATTTATATGGGAATGGTGTTTGTTGCTTTGGCTTTTTTATTTTGTTTTATTTAGGAAGTATATACATTTTTTTAAAAGAGGTAGCCAAAGTTTTATAATTTGCACACCTAAATTTAAGGGCTACTATTATCATGGTTATTGCAAAAATATTCAGAACATCCTAATTACCAATACATTTGTGTTCCATTATATTCTTTTTAAACATGTAAATCAATAATAAACCTTGATAATCAATCAATTCAGATTCACCGTAACCAATAGAGTGATGTTAATATTTTTTTAATTTTCCATGCGTTTCCATCAGATCTGTTTATTAACTTTTTTACATCAGTTGTTTAATGACTTGGTTTATTTTTTTTTTGCTTTCAGAATCAATAAACAAAATCTATCTTCCATTACATGTTTGTTTACCTTTTCTTTCATCAAAGTTTTTCCCCAGTACTTGCGCTGTTCAGTTGCTGAAACTTTAATAAGAGATCTTGTGGTTAATGTCACTGCATACAGAAAAGCTGTCGACCAAATAGAGTAAGAGAGGACAATACTTCAAAAGCTGTACATTCTGAAGTTTCCAATAATTTTATAAGAAAGTCCATGTACATGTACACTTGTTTTGTAGTAAAACTTAAGCTTAGTCATTCAAGTATATAAAACATAATTAAAATTTTTATAAATTTTAATTTTAATAAGTATTATGACTTTTGTGTTAAGCCAAAGTTAATTGCATGTGATGATTACTATGGATACTGTCACCAGTCCATCATTTTATTTTACAGCTGTTTTTGTTGTCACACTTTTGGTAATTATCAACTCCTCTTAGAGATAGACAGAAACATACTAACATCTACCAGTACTTTTTAACCTACAACAACTCTTCTATAGCAAATGATGTTATTCACTCCTGTTTCATTTGAAATCACATTGAATTACTTTTACATTAAATACAGGCTTTTTGTTTAGTTCACAGGGTTAAGCATTTTCCAAACTTCTAGATAAAACAAAAACTGTGAAAACTGACTACAGGAAATGTTGTACTACACAAGGCTCAAGATATTGGGCAGTTAGTGTAAACATGGTAAAGGAAGTAGCTTTTCTGTCTGTTATATAACTTTTCTTGACCACTATTACATGGGTTCTAATAGTGGCTTTGTCATCAATATGCAAGTTGTTATGAAGACAATTTCAGATTCTTTAAGATAGGAATTGAAATTTTGACTAAGTAGACTGAATGTATGTTATATAATTACTTCAAAGAAAACATAAAAATTGTAATTTGCTTTCCATGGATTGAAGGCAAACTATCATGACTAAAATCTGTATTACAACATTAACAAACCCATGCTAATCTCAGCTGACAGTGAAACATTGAAGACAAAAGGGGGGAAATCTGTATTCAACATTCAATAATTTAATGATTACCCAAGTTAGAAATATATGAATCGTATGTTTATGCTAATCACTTACTTCAATTCAACAATTTAAGTTGCAGAACTACAAATTTTTTTAGTTTTTTATGAAAAGACAATGAATATCGTAAACAACCTTTTTTTACTGAATAATAAGTTCTTTTTTCTTTAAATCTGAAAAAGTTTTAGATACTTGGATGACAATTCCTGACTTATGGAAAGCTATGATTGTGTAACTCTAAATCACAATTTATTTTAAGACTGAGATGTTATTTGTTCAGTTCAAATAATTTAATATAAAGTAGGATGCAGATGGATAGCAAGGTATATCATTGATACAACCAAACAATGGAGCCACAAGCATACAAGCACATTTTTTTTAGCCTCACCACTTCTCCTGATCAGATTTTCAAAAAAAATAGTTACTTCTACCTATCATTCTGAAGTAGGATGAGCCCTGATTCACCACTGGATACATATATTTGAAATAGTTCTTTATAGAATCTTATACTTGTGTTCTAACAAGCAGTTTAAATATGGATTAAAAAAGAGCCACACACTTGTATTTAAACATAACTTTGACAATGGTTATACAGTATTGTAATTGTATTTCCTTATTCACACATATATTTGGGATGTAAAAGTTGATGTTTCCTTTTTACTTACAGGAACTCAAAGGAGGGAAAGCATCTCATAAATTAGGTTTTGTAGATATAAATCTATCTGAGTTTGCTGGATCAGGGAAACAGTCACGGAAATTCTTGTTGGAAGGTTATGACACCAAACATCGACAAGACAACTCTACTGTGGAAATAATGATAGATATGAGATTGGTATCAGGAGATCCAATATATAAAGTGTAAGTATTGCCATGAATAAGGTAAATGATAGATATGACATTGGTATCAGGAGATCTAATATATAAAGTGTAAATATTGCCATGAATAAGGTAAAGGATAGATATGAGATTGGTATCAGGAGATTCAATAAATAAAGTGTAAATATTGCAATGATTAAGGTAAATGATAGATATGAGATTGATATCAGGAGATTCAATATATAAAGTGTAAGTATTGCCATGAATAAGGTAAATGATAGATATGAGATTGGTATCAGGATATTCAAAAAATAAAGTGTAAATATTGCAATGAATAAGGTAAATGATAGATATGAGATTGGTATCAGGAGATTCAGTAAATAAAGTGTAAATATTGCAATGAATAAGGTAAATGATAGATATGAGATTGGTATCAGGAGATCCAATATATAAAGTGTAAGTATTGCAATGATTAAGGTAAATGATAGATATGAGATTGGTATCAGGAGATTCAATATATAAAGTGTAAATATTGCAATGAATAAGGTAAATGATAGATATGAGATTGGTATCAGGAGATTCAATAAATAAAGTGTAAATATTGCAATGAATAAGGTAAATGATAGATATGACATTGATATCAGGAGATTCAATATATAAAGTGTAAATATTGCCATGAATAAGGTAAATGATAGATATGAGATTGGTATCAGGAGATCCAATATATAAAGTGTAAGTATTGCAATGAATAAGGTAAATGATAGATATGACATTGGTATCAGGAGATCCAATATATAAAGTGTAAATATTGCAATGAATAAGGTAAATGATAGATATGAGATTGGTATCAGGAGATCCAATATATAAAGTGTAACGAAATATTGTATAAAAATGAATTTAATCAGAGGCATGCAAGTTGAAATTAAACACAAGAGCAAAAATAAATATATACAATAAAATACATGGCAGTCAAAATTAAAAAAAAAAGATGTATTGCTTCTAAAATCTTTAAAAACAACGAAAAATAGACCTTAGTATATATATATTTGAATGAATAGTATGTCAAAATGATACAAAAAATATTCAATATTAAAATGTGTAACTGCAATTTGTAAAAGTATGTGAGAGGTATTTTTTAACAACATATTATTAACATTTCAGTCCTACAAAACCACACACCGTGCCAGGGGATGTAACTGCAGCAGATTACCCTGAACCACACCCGGCAGGACCTCTAGATGATCATAGTGAATCCTCTAGTGGGTTTGGAAGTCTAACACGCAAAGAAAAGACAACTACAGGTATCTACACCTTTGGAAGTCTGTTTGTCTGTCCATTAGAATATATATGCCTTATTGGGGTTTTGGTTTAGACTTTAAGGCTCACAGATCATGGAAATGTGCACTTTTGAGTGGACATGGTGTCCTGTACATGAGGGCATATATTCTTGTTTTCGAAAGATTTTACAATATAGTTTATCCTTTTAATGCTCCTGCTTGTATGAATATTTCTACTTTGACACTTCAGGGAAGCAGTTAGTGAGATTTAAAAACAAAATTATTTTAGGCAGTTGTACTAATAGAAACAATTGGACAATTAACATAACTTCTACTTTACTTTAAAGTATCACCCTATCAGAAAATCTTATAAAACATTTGTAATGGGAAATTGCCATCCTATAGAGTTTTCTCCTATTACATGGGAAATAATCCAGCTTGAACCATTTCTTTTTTATATGCAGAGTTGGTGTGATACATAAGTGTATATAATACAGAAATGATTTCTCATTTATTTTTCCTTAACATTTTGATGCACTATCAAGATATACCTTCACGTCTTACTTTTCACAACATTTCCATTTGATTTTGTCCTGTTTGAGGTATAAAACATAAATATTTCCATACTTTGCTGGAATAAAAAGTTTTAAAACTTTTGGTGTTAAATCATATGCAATAAATGTTGATCAAAAGCCTCAGACAGCATTCCTGCTTAGATGAGAGATGTACAATGTATACAAAACAAGAAAGTGATTTTTTAAAACATGAATGACATGTAAACCAACTGATTTTTCCAGAGCAATTTTTTTCTAGAAGAAAAATAACGTGAATATAAATCACCTTGAATTCATAAAACTTAGATCTTTTCTTTTTAACTACATTGAATACATTTGAAAATTGTGGAAATTAAATAGCTGTGATGTGGACTAAAAGGGGCAATAAAGTATCAAGTTGGTTTACAGTATACTGTTAAAGCTTGTGATGGTAAGAGCAATTTAGAGCATTGGAGAAAATAAACCATGCAAATTAAAAAAAAGACACTACAATGGTTTAGCTTCCTTGACTTGACATTTTAAAACAATTCTTGCTTTACTTTTTCAGACAATTTAGAATTAGAGCATGGTCCAGAACTAATTAAAGGCCATTCTCGGAATGATAGCTATGCAAGTCAGCATTCTCGTGGGTCAACAGGGTATTCCTCACAACAGCATAGTAGACAGTCAAGTATAGGAAATGATAATCCTACACATACTAGGTAATGAACATATTTAGGCTATTGAAAAACTAATGTTATTTTACAAAAATGAACACACATTTATTCAAGTTATAAAAAAATGTTATACCTAATAACTAACATATGTAGTTTAAAAAAATAATGTCAGTCTCCAAACAAAATGGAAAAGCTATGATAGGAATGTTTAAATATTCGTTTAGTTTGAATGAAAGAAAAATGAAAATAGGAAGAAAAAAAATTTGTTGTTTAGTAATGATGTTCCTCTTTGAAGACAAGTGACATATATTTTTTATGTAGTTTCTTGCTTGCTTACAACCTGGAAGTGCAGAAGAGATATTTTTGTTTCCATCCTTAAACCAGATTTATTCTTTTTTGTGTTGCTAGATCTTCAATGTACTCCTTGATGTATGTTGTGATACTAAATTGTTATTTGAACTTGTATATTTAATTTATATTAACAGAAGTCCCAGTGCTGGTTCAGCTCTACAGTATGATCTCAAGAGGGGAAAGGTATTGGATTTGTTTGTTATTGTTTTGGTGATGTTTGTCACAATTACCTGATTACAGCTAAAAATAAATGGCAATTATTTTAAACAGGATTTCCCTGACCTTGACCATGTTGACATCTTTAAACGATTTGAAGTTTTAAGAATACATGTATCAAGAAAAACTTAAATTTCCTCATATTTTCCAATTATAATCAAATAAGTAAATAAGACATTTCAACTTGTCTACCATTGTAGATTGATTTCCTCCAAAGACTTGAATCTCTTAAGGAGAGAAACTTGTACAAATTATTATCAGAAATGATCAATCAAAAACCTGAAGGGGAGACAACACCATGACCTTTGAAAAAACCTTAAAGGGGAGACAACACCATGACCTTTGAAAAAACCTGAAGGGGAGACAACACCATGACCTTTGAAAAAAAAACCAACATAAAACAAAGAACAGTTTATGGATCACTTCACAGATATATATCTGATAATGCTCCAGTACATAACAACATGAAATACAATTACTGGTAGCCTAAAATCAACAAAACTGGAAACGATAAGGGATCATTATGCTCAAAACTCCTTTTAGTATAATGAAGTTTTCCAGATATGTTCTAAATAATACAACACTCCTTCTCCATCAGTCTATGTGATGTGTTAGCTGCATATTCTATGCCAATATCTTTACAAAGTGACATGATAGGAAGAAGTAATAGTAAGAGGATTTATAATGTAATATAAATTATTATAAAGGAATGAAGACTATACTTTAAGTATAACTTTAAAACATATGAATATTGTAGGTAAAGGATGATTCTATTAAAGTAAAGTTGAGAGTTGACGATACCAGGGTAGATGCAGAAGATCTAGTGAATGAACTTCTTAGTTCTGCTGATTTTGGTTTAAAAGATCCAAGTGAATGTAAGTTCTAAAGAATTGCTATATAGATAAGTTTTGTATTTCACTACATATTTTGTTCATGTGACCATGCAAAATGACCATATTAGCTGAAACACTAGATATATGCACCTAGTTTACCTCTACAAAATGTGAAATCATATTGTTTCCTTTGACAAAAATAAACTGAATCATTTCTTCAAATGTCTGTATTCCAATCCTCTAAAGTAGCTGTTTTGTCTTTAATGTTACCCGCCAGCAAAGCAGGCCATCAATTCTATAAATACAATTAATTGTGTAAATTGTTTTTTTATCACAAAAAAATCGGTTTTAATGCCCCACCCTAGTCAATGGGTGCATTAATTGTTACCCTTTCACTGTTTCTCAAGTTATGTCCAGTTATTATTGGACAAATTGCAGAACTTATGGTATATTTAAAAGTTGTGGCATCTGTGTCTCATGGATACATTCTTCATTTATTTTCTGATATGTTTACTTGTTTTTCTGATTTCAGCTTCAGGGTTAGTACTTATAGTTGACAAAGATGGAACTACAGCACTTCGATAACAACAAAGACCTATTATGTTAAAACTTTGTCTCATAGAAATAATTGTGTTATATTAAACCAGCATCAGACATGTACATGTCATATATTCCAATGTAACATCAACAAATTCTATATATTGGAACCATCAATTACTTGCCATTACTGCAGTGACAATTTTCTCATCTGTAACATCACAGACTTCATACAAAAAAGGATTTAAAAAATTATAGAAAAAAAATGAGGACTAATATTTTGTTTGTCCTTACTTCTTGTCAAAATTACTGACAGAAAATTAGATTGATGTACAGACACTTTTGTAACAACATATATGTTTATCTTAAATACAATGGGCTGTAACATTTTGAGAAAAAAATGGACATTTTTCTTATGAATATAAAATCGTCTATTCTATCATAGTAACAAATCTAACTTTGTAGATATGTGATATAAATAATATTACTACTTACGACAAGACCTTTTAACAGATGCCAGTAAACCCTTACTTGTCTCATTTACTTATCATGACATTTGTATTAGTTTATTTACATTACTTAATCATGAAACGCCAAGAAAATCTATTATTTTGTTGAGAAATGTATGAAGAAATCTGATCATGTCCCAAGACACCAATATTTCATTTTCTAGGGCTTGGTACTGTTTTGTGAGATTAATTCTAATATGAGGTTTTACACTTAGTGGTATAGTTTGGAGTACATGATAGAACTCACCATTTAATGACAACCTTGTAATGGCAATTTTTTATTTTAAAGGCATTTATATGATGATAATAGAGTATTACTGTCTGAAATAGCAATTAAAAGATATCCATACTGATTAAAATTTTAAAACAAACTTATTTAATTCAGCTTGCCTATAGGCACATTGTAAGCTTTTGCCCTCTGACATCTCTGAAGCTACATGGGCCAATTAGAATAAACTAGGCAATATTCAATTAATGTTCATGGTATTTAGATTTTGAAAAAAAATAAAAGTTTCATGAAAATTAAGAAGCACTTAAAATAAAATACTTGATTCTCTTTTAGAACTATTTCTCAAGACCCAGCCACAGGTCACTTACTTCAGATAATATTGTGACCAGTTAGGAGGGGTTTAAGTTTTAAAACTATAGGTTTTACTACCATCTAAATGAATGTAATAGAATTTGTCAGTGACATATTAGTTTACATTTAAACATTCAAACACCTATTCTTTAAAGCTACTTATTGTTATATACATGCCTTTAAAATAAAATTATAATGGTTGTGTATTGACAGAAATTATGTCTCAGTACATAGGATGGTTACATTTTTTATTTATGTTTATGTATATAAATTATTTATTATAATAAGTGCTTATTGTTTAAAGATAGATGTATATAGTTAATAAAAAAGAGTTGTGAATTACATTATTGTATTTGCTCATTAACATTTTATCAATGTCCGTTCTGTACAAATTAAGTGAAGAAAACATTTAGCTAAATATTTGGGTATTATGTAATGATAATAGTCTGTGATTTATTTATACTTTTCATTAATTATGTCGTCTTCTGTCTTATATAATATTTCTGAATCTTTCTGACTGATGAGTTGCCATAGAAACAGTAACCAAGTGCATTTATCAGTATTATATCTAAATGAGATTATAACATATAAATATTGTACTTTTATTAATCCAGTATTTTGTGAGAGTTATTAATTTATAATGAGGTTTGCTTCCATTACTTCTTCCTCTAGAATTATGTTACCTAGGTTACTGTTGTAATGTTTAAAATATGATCTCATATATGTGAGTACTTCCACTTCAAAAATAAATGTGCACTTATTCATGCAAATTTTGATAAGAATTTCATTTAATTTGAACCAAGGAATTTTAGTAAAGAAATGTATAATCTGCAACAATAAATATGTAGTTCTTTTTTAAATAGGAAAGCAAGTTGATAGCATAAATAAGTCCTTACAGTTAGACTCATATCCTGAAAGCAATATCCCAAAATAATTATTTTTAGAATTTGCCTTCTGATTGATTCTCTTACACCGGAGAAACTACATATTATTTCTATTCGTAATAAGTTAATTTTATAACAATAGTTTATGTGTTATGTTGCTTCTTTATGTATTGTTAGTGTGAATTTGCTCAATAGTAATTGAGAGATTCAAGAGTAATTGAGAGATTCAAGTCTATTGGGGCCTCTTATTATTATAACCAAAAAAAAAAGAATTTTCTTAAAAATATATATCCTGTCAATTTAGGAAAACAGAAAATGCTCAATTTATTGTTTTAAATTGTGGAGAAAAAAATGCCCTACTTTTAATGAGTGATTGGTCATATCTTAAGTGTCAAAGTGTTGTATTATGTTTAGAAGACCAGAATTAAGGTTAGTTCGGCCTAACTTAATTTACTTTTAGTGTATTTTTTATGCAGCTTTAAATTTGTTGTGCCTTGTTTACTTATTACTGCTGGATGCAGTTGTGTATGTCCAAAATGTAATTGTAGATATAAGTTCAAGTTTGTCAATTTTGTTAACACTTCCTAGAGTAGAAAGCTGAGATGAAAAGTAAAATTGGGCAATATAAAATGTATGTGGACCTCCAGATGTTTTTTTTTTATTCTGTGCAATTGGGTGGCTGTCTCATTGACAATTATTCCCTAACATTCCTTTTCATATTAAGAATTTGAATACAATTTATTGAGAGGACACTTTTCAAAATCATACATAATTGTCTTTTTTTCTTGTACCATAGCATAGGTCTATAGTTCAGATCAAATATTTGTCAGTTATTCAGATAAGATTGTTTTTTAATATAATAAATACATATCTTTGATTAGAAATGAGATCATGTGAGCTTCTTCTTCATGCTCCTAAGTAAATTAAGGTGCAGGGCTTGAGCTTTATTCTTCCTGTCTCATGGTTTGCATTCATTAAACTATATTCCATTGTTTGTAGAGATTTGGGCATAGTTTATATTTTTCACTAGTTGTGTTTTGAGGTTTCCATTAGAGCCAATAAATATAAGTTTGAGAAGAAAAAACAGGTTTACTTTATGTAAAAAAGAAAATGTCTTACTTTATTGAAGTGTATTGGAAAAAATTATGTACCAGAATAATAATCTTTAGGATTTAAAACATTGATTTTAGTAACTGCATGTCACACAAGTCATATTATTATCACCAGATGAATAATTTAATAGTTTTTCGATTGACTAACAAAAGTTTTGTAGCTTTAGTTAATATGATTTAATAGCATTTACAGTTCATTGTCATAAATTGTCATTTTCATGATAAAATACCAGTCATGTTATAATTTTAAAAGATATATGAATTTTTTGTATAAAGTATGTTATATACCCATCTCTTGCCTTGAATGTGACCTCAAACATCATGTGGGTCAAGTCCTCAATAACTTACGCAGCAGGGGCTCTTTTCACCAAAAAATCTTCAACAATAACTTATCATAAGTCATACAGACATGTTCAAGACTTACAAGTATTTTTTCTAGTAAGAATTTTTGTGAAAAGAGTCACAGTTATTAACTTATATCCAAAAACATAAGATAGATGTTGTCTTGTTCTTCCTGTCTTATGTGATTTTAATTCGATTAATTGAAATAGAGGAGTTATGGTTCCCCTGGGTGTGTATTACTATTTCTAAGTGAACTCAATTTACATACTGTTGAAATTCTTTTTAGCAACTTCCAAAATGAGAAAAACTACATGTTTTATGTTTAGAATGCTATTGATTTTGTGTTTTATTATCTCTGTCTCATCTTGCATTCACTTTCATTTGAATTTCTTTCAAACTTAGTTTTCCAGCGTTATATTATTGATAGAAAATTAAGATTATTTTTTAACTTTTTCCTTCTTATAAAAAGAACTTACTTTTGTTGTGTTCCTAAGGTTTCTTTGTTGATTCCAAATAATATCTGATTCAATTCTTGACTATCACATTGATTATATCCTTGGATGATACCTACTGGTGTATAATTTTGAACTGAATTGGTCTAAACTGTTGAAACTATGACATTTTGATCTTTGTATGGAGTTAACATAAATCTAACATTTCAGTGCTAAAGGTGTTTGTACTTATTAATTGAAAAAGGCAGCCTTTGATTTTTGATAATGTCTGCCATAATCTTATTGTGGTGTAATATTTCTTTTAAAAATATGTAGATTCTCTTATTATTGTGAATGTTACTGTTGAAAAAATTGGTACTGAGGTAGCTTTACATATGAACAGTTCTACTTATGTTAAATATCATCTATATATTTTCTTATAAAAGTCTGTAAAATTGGAAATACTAAGAATTTACATTGTTAAAATACTGAAATTATGTTCACTTTTTACATTCTGCACAGTATAAACATGTATTGTAAAGTTGTTTTCAGTATTTTTGTTAGCTCAGCTTGCCTGATTGCCATTGTTAGAAGTATTGCTTACTTAGTTTCAAATCTGCATTGAAGACCTAGACACAAATCTCACATGACTCTTAATGCAAAAACATTACAAAATATTTTGATCAGTAGACAAAAAATCATTTAACATTGATAAAGCTTGAAATCACCTGTATTTAAAAGTTTTTAAAACAATATTTTGGGTAGGACATAACTATCTTGCATACAGATTTTCTATTTCTTCTCCATGGAAGTTTTTTTATTTGAACAAAAAAAGTACTATATATAATGTTACCACATTTATAATTATAAAAAAAAAAGAAAATCATGTGATATCTGAAGATAGGTCATGAATGGCGCTTAACAAAGATTTTAAAATCCTAACTTTAGTAAGGAGACAATACTACATTATAAAACTAAGCGTACTTCTTTTCTTATATAATACTAAGTTATATAGTGATGTTTTGATAGTATTTATATAGAATATATGTATTGAAATGTTTTTTTTTAAATAGAATAAATGAACAAAAAGAAATTAAAAGTGTTGCTGATCTTTTCCTGTTTATAATTATACCTGTATGCAAATAAGTCAGGAACCTTTTGTTCAGTAGTCCTTTGTTGTGTTTCATAAGTTGTTCTTGTTTCTCTTTTTTGTATAGATTAGACTTTTTCCTGTTTAATTGTTTTTACACTAGTAATTTTGGGGCCATTTATAGCTTACTGTTCGGTGTGAGCCAAGGCTATTTGTTGGAGGCAGTACTTTGAATTATAATTGTTTACTTTACACATTGTGACTAGGATAGAGAGTTGTCTCATTGGCACTCATACCACATCTTCTTATTTCTGTATAAACCAATTCAGCAATAATGATGAAAGTTAATTATATATGAATAAAATGAAATAACACAGAGTAGTGTGCCCTTCTAAGGTTCAAATGGTATTTACAATTAAGAATGGTGTTTGTGGCCTCCAATGTTGGTCGAAGCAACTATTCCATATACCCCTCGATAGGCCTAGGAGCCATGTCATAAATTAACCATATCTCTCAGTGAACTCATGCTTCAGACAGTCAGACCACTATTTCAATGAATTAAATTGCCTTGAAATTTAAAAAGATTGAACAGAATATCTGCTGGAATTATATTCAGCCAAAGAATTGGGAAGATTATGGATGAAGAAGCTTTCTGTCCTTTATATAGATGGTTTTAACAGAAAGAAATATCTGTTTATGCATGTATTCATCAGTGGTATTTTTTGCCTGTATTCCAGATTTAGTGTATGCATACTCAAATGATGACAAATAAACCATGAAATGAGTTCAAGGTCAGATAAAGCCGATAGAGGAACATATAAACCTTAAATTCATTCCAATTCCTGATTAGATCAGCTTTAAGGGAACCACTACTGGAAGGTCTTTGATATTTGGTATGCAGTTGTATAATCATTGGCACATCCCATTTCCATGGAGACACTACTACAACAGTCATATTCTATTGACTTTGAACTTTGCTAACTACATGATTAGTTTGTGATTAGGTCAATTTAAGAGGAACCACAAGTGGTAGGTCAATGATGTGGTATGCAGATCCATGATTATAAGCATTGACACATATCATTTCCATGGAGATCATTCTCTGCCTTCCACTAAGTCATGGTCTATTGACTTGACGTTTAATATAGTTTTAGTTTGTTATTGATCAGTTTAGGAGGAACCACTAATGTTAACTTAATGGTAGTTTTAGCATATGCATTAATTCTTTTCACGGAAATTATTTGGCTCCCTTGCCTATCAATGTTTATTGACTAAAAAAACTTTTAACTTGTTTAGGGATTAGGGAATCACTTATGATAAGTTAATGGTATTAGGTATGCAGTTTTAGAAGCATTGGCATTGCTCATTTCCATACAGATTGTTTGGTCCTGCCCCTTAGTCATAGTTCATTGACTTTGAATGTTTTCATAGTTTATATGTCTAAATATTGCAATTTGGATTCAATACTTGTATTATACTATAAATTTACAAGAAAGCCAGACATGTCTCTATTGTTTATAGAATGATTGTAAAGTGTACATGTCCATCTATCAGGGTTTATCTAACCTTCAACTATCATCAGAAGCGTCTGTTATCTATATTTAAAAGACCTTGATCCTAAAGACCTTTCGATCATTATCAGCTAAACAGGTGAAACATATCATTTTTTGCAATCTTGTTACAGTTTGTTTTAAAGTTCTATCCAAGATTAAGGACAAAGTTTAAAATTTCCTACTAATCCTTTTTTTCTCATTGCTGAGGGCCTTATTTTAACCTGAATTTGTTTAATTTTTTGTCTGTTGATCTTCTTTGGACACTTGTCTTATTGGCAATAATACAAAATGTACTTTCTAACATAGAGTAGAAATTTCCAATTTCCTCTTAAGGTTTATGATCCCTTCTGTAGCCATGTAATTACAAAATTTTAAAACTGCAATAGTATGAAAACAGAAAAGATGATGAATAATAGAGGTGTGCCATTGTGTACGTATACTAAGTGGAAACTAATTGCAAAGCATTATTATTCATTGTTTCATTGATTTCACCAATATTTAAATTTATAAACTTGTTTAAAGGAAATCATTGCTAGCACTGCATACAATAATCCTCTATCTACCAGGCACCGAATTGCAAAATATGAGAGTACAAGGGGAAAGGCTGTGGATTTTCTATAAAATTTCCATATGTTTAGCATTGAAGCAACACAAGGGTACACAATCCTTAAGTATCATTGATCTATCATAGGCTTTCAAAGGACCGTATTAATTTATCAAGCAGTTCATACTTTGAAGCAACTACAAAAAAAGTCTGGAGCCTTAAATGTCACAGTTCCATATTATTCAAAATTCTTAATGTATGTCCATTTTACCATATGTCATCTCTCTTTTCCATGTCCTGTATCTTTGAAAATAAATCAAAGCACAATAAACCAGCAGACTCACTTTAAAATTGATATGACCACAACATAATGATAAACAACCTTCAAACAAAACTGTAAACTGATATAGGACAGACTATGTAAAAACAGAGGAACAGACACACAGAAAAGAAAACATAATAGCAAATTATCTTTTTCTATTGAAGGATGGGCATAAAATATGTCACAATTCTAACCAGATAAACATTGCATCATGTGTGTGTACCATTATTTTACAATCCCCAACTAGTTGAGTAATGGTAAAATTTTGATTAGGCCAAAATATGTGCACTGTAATTTCTTTGTCCCTCCTATCTTAGTACCTTAATTTGTTAAACATAATTTGTGGTTGTTTTTTTTTCGACCATAAGTTATGACACCTTCAAGTTATTGTATAAAGACCTTTTTCCCTATTAGGGGGAGATAATTCAACATTGTTACTATCAACTAGATCATAATAAACACCGTAAAATATTGATCCTTGTTTCTTTTCTTTAAAATCATGTTAATTTAAGTTGGAAGGGAAGTCCTTTTAAAGTTATCCTAAATTGAAGTAATAAAAACTAATTGTATATAATAAATAATTTAATAACAAGTAATGTAGCCTACTACCTGGTAGTACTCACATTCCCCCTGGCAATGAATTTTATATATTTTTTATATAATTTCTATTAAAAAAAACATCTACATATTTATTCTCCCTGGCAGTCTTCACACCTTATATCATTTTTATCTTAAATCTCAATCTACATCACTTCTTCACAACCTTCCTGAAGAATAACTGAACTACATATCTTTATACATATCAATAATGTAATTATAAAATCTTCAACATATTTAAAATAGCATGAAAATCAAACTTCAACACATTAATAACTTGATAATCAAATCGTCAACATATTGACACAATATATACGGAACAAAGACAGTACATTTCAGGGTATTTTTGGCAACGTTAATTTGAAAAACCATTTTCAGAAATGTATTTTAAAGCAAGGGTTAAATTTTACATTAAATGTTATCCTTGATTATTTGTTATTATAAATATTAAAATAAAAACAACAATGTCATCATTTAAATGGTAAATAAAACTAGTTTTTAGTAATTTGGCTGAATTACCATAGAAAAAAAATACAACAGACAAACAATATCAATAAGGACTTATTTTTTGCGGAAAATATCTGTTTTGGAAATGCATGTGAATTACTATTAGTACCCTTACAGTGTAAAAATTACAATTTTAATCAAGTGTTGACTGTTTTTCCCATCTCCTGGACAAACAAATTTAAAGGTATAATCCTAATGAAGTAAAAAAAAAATATACAAATGATAAAATATATAAAAATTTGATCAATTTTGTACTGAAATTAAGGATTGGCAGTGATAAGGAGAAAATTTTAAAATAAGACCATTTTGACCCCCCAAAAAAACAATCTCCGTACAGCATTACAAATGGATATGTTATATAATTTGTTAAGATAAATAAATATATATCAACTTAATATAGACAAATATCATACAAACTACACAAACATATTCAAGGATCATATCTTTGTTCTTTTTACTGTGGATTCATTATTATTTGTTGGATACCAATTTTCGTGGGTTTCGTGGGTACAGTTGAACCACGAATTCAAATGTTCAACAAATATCATATTTTCAATAGGCTTTGTATACAGAGATTGGCAAAACCATGAAATCAAATATCCATATATATATGTAAGTTTTCTGCAATCTACAAAAAATAATACCCACGAAATAAATGAATCCACAGTATATGGAATAAGAGCAACCATGTGCAAGCAAAAACTTTTAAATCCCAAAAATCTAAAAATTCTAAATACAACAAACATCTCAAGTATAAGTCACTGGGAATAAATTTGAACACTTTCTTGACTAGATAATGTAAAATCATGTGATAAAACTTCTGACAAACAGATACATTTGTATAAACAAACAATAAAACGTAATAAAATACAACACTATCATTTAAATTTATGGATGTCAAATCCATTTGCAATAAATTTATAAAGTAGCATGAGCTATTTTGAATTTCAACCATCTAAAATACAAGACTATTTATAATTCACTTAGGAATCTAATTTAATATGAAAATGAAAATGTGATTTCTAAAATTTCCGTTTTGAACTTAGATTTTTGCAAAATCAAAGATATGATCCAAAGCCTTCCTAAAAAAAAAAAAATACCCACAGTAAGATATATTACAGCAAAATATTTTTTGGTACATTTGTGGCCCCAAATCTCAATATTAATAACAAGGCTCTGTAATTAAATCAGATTGTGATAGATTAATTCACTTTTTTAATTTTATTTTCGAATTTAAGGGGCAAAAACAAGCATTTATCATACATTTTCTTTTTGGAAAATATACAAATAAAACATTGAAGGTATGTATAACAATATGTCAATGTGTTGGCTGATTAAATCATTCATTCTAAAACATGAAATACTGGCAGTATGCTGAATAATAACAAGAGATATAGGAGATAAGTTTATAAAATGCTTTGAAAAGATGTAACAACCAACAGACGCTACATAAATTCCATTGTCTACATAATAATGTTTTGTTCTTTGTCTTTCATAAAGAATTTACAAATATTAAAAGTAATCAATTAATTGAGACAATAAAGAAATTACAAATGCACTCCAGTTTATACACTGACACATTCCCTGATCAGGATCAGTATAGAAAAACAAAATGTGTAATACACAACAAGGAGACAAAAACTCAATAACACAAAAAAAACAAAGGACATAACAGTAATATTTCAACATATTGTCTTCAAAAATACACATTTTATCAAGAATCTTCCATGAACACAAATAATATAAATAACAAAAACATAAATAATTAACTGAAGACAACAACTCACAAATGCATAGCAACAGTAAAATACCAGAAAAGTAACAAATATTTTAAAATCTTAAACATTTGTGCTTTAATATTATTACATTTTTAGCATTGCGTAGTAGATGTAACTCTTTCGCAAAAAATTTGAGGATCAAGAAATTTCATGATCACCTTCCATGGACTGATACAATATATCTTTTCGCGTTTTGCATTTGCGCCGATCTGCATTTCATTTGCGCCGATTTTTTCTTTCATTTGCGCCGATTTTTATTTTCATTTGTGCCGATTTTTTTAACAGGTGAATTACAGGTAAATTACAGGTGAATAGACTTTTTCCTTGGCCGTACCCGTAGTTCTTTAGCCTCTGTCTTTCGGTCAACTGCTACATGGTTGTGCTCATTCTGTGTTTTGACAATAGTCAGACCATCAGCTGAATCCGTGGTGACTCTGGCTTTAAACGATTTTATGGTACTTTGTAAGATATGTTGTTATGTTTCAGGGCACTGACCTTCCGATATGTATAGCCATCGATGATCAAAGAATTGACTCCTTGGCTCGTTTCGGTGTGCAATATGTCAATAATGTTACAACGAAGTTTCAGAACAATATGAATCAAAATTAACTTAAACAAAAGTGAACAACATTTATAACCAGATTTCACCAATGGTATAGTACACGTACAAGTATTAACTTACCTGTAAATCTAATAAGAAGCAAATATAAAATCGGCGCAAATGAAAAAATGAAATCGGCGCAAATGAAAGAATGAACATTTTTAAAATCGGCGCAAATGTCATACGGCCACAAAATCATACATTTTTGTACATCTGAATAACAACTGTAAATTCAGAAATTATTTCATGCATTTATTATTTTGAAGAATGGACTGAAAAGTGCGATAAATTATTGCGATTTTATGAAAATCTGCATAAAATTGTATCTATTTATTGCAATACTCATTCAGTGGCATAATTTCCAAAGATAAAAAATCTTGCAATAATTTCTGAATTTACAGTACATTGAATGTCAACAAAAATGGTCATGGTAGATTAATGGAATAAAATCTACTTTTACCGGCAATCATTAAAAATCCACCAAAAGGGCTTGCAAATGTCCCATTCTTTATTAAAAATTCGTAGTCTCTCCTACTTTTGCTGTTAATCGCAGACTCAACAAAAATGAGGAAAAACATCAATAAAAATTTCCCTCTCGATACTGTCTTTTGATTGAAAGAAGCTTCCAAGTTTGGTAAAAAAATCCAGGATAGTTTATGAATCTAATAAATGTTTTATAAACTTTAACTGCAGACTATATGTAATGTTAACTGGAAGAAAAACTAAGTCCATTTATAAGTAAAATACGGAAAAAGTGAATTTTTTTTTTACAAAATTTACTTCTGAATAATATCTTATGATCAGAAACAAGCTTTTGTCTAAGTTTGGTAGAAATCAAGGATAGTTTAAGAACATTATAAAAATTTTAAAAACTTAAACCACAGAGTGAATGTTTTGTTTCTGGCAAAAAAACTAAGTCCATTTATAAGTAAAATACGGAAAAGCGGAAATTTATTTTTACAAAATTTTCTTCTTGATACTATCTTATGATCATAAACAAGCTTCTGTCCAAGTTTGGTACAAATCAAGGATAGTTTATGAAAGTTATTAAAATTTAAAAAACTTTAACCACAGAGTGAATGTAATGTTTCCTCGCAGAAAAACTAAGTCCATTTATAAGTAAAATACGGAAAAGTGGAAATTTATTTTTACAAAATTTTCTTCTTGATACTATCTTATGATCATAAACAAGCTTCTGTCCAAGTTTGGTACAAATCAAGGATAGTTTATGAAAGTTATTAAAATTTTAAAAACTTTAACCACAGAGTGAATGTAATGTTTCCTCGCAGAAAAACTAAGTCCATTTATAAGTAAAATACGGAAAAAATGGAATTTTATTTTTACAAAATTTACTTCTGGATACTTTCTTATGATCATAAACAAGCTTCTGTTCAAGTTTGGTAGAAATTCAGTATAGTTTAAGAAAGTTATTAAAATTTCAAAAACTTTAACCACAGAGTGAATATTTGTGGACGCCGCCGCCGACGACAACGACGACGGAATGTAGGATCGCTTAGTCTTGCTTTTTCGACTAAAGTCGAAGGCTCGACAAAAACTACATATATGTATAGTCTAATGCCACAATCGAGAGGGAAAAAGAGATATTATTCTAGTGTTTTTCCCCCCTATTTAATGGTGTTATGAGACATGCAAAAGAGAGTCATCTGATCAACAACAAATACATGAAATGCTATTAACCAATTGAAACATAGTTATTCAATATCAAATATTACTTTTTGTTTAATATTAATGGTTTGCAAATGGTTTATCCAAAAACATGTTAAGTAGATTTATCTAATGTGTTAGTTTATACTTTGTTTAGACAAAACTTTTTACAATCTCAAGGGCAGATAACTCACTAATTATTTTCTATCAAAACAATCTTTTTCAATCAATGCTATTCCTTTTATAATTTATTGTACAATTAATGCAAGCAGCAAAGGTCCATCTTAAATGTCTTATTTGACCTTATTTCTGAATGTTTGCTATTTAATTTGTTGGCGAATAACTAAGACTTTATGTAAGACATTGGAATAATTTGGTCAACGACAAACGAAACAAAACAACATATACCCAGGATAAAGTTTGTAAAATTTCAACAAGAGGACTATTAATAACAATATACCTGAGTGTATGGAATGGACAAAGTATAAACAACTTGAATAAAACATTAGTTTAGGTACTAAATGGTCTTGCCAGCTGCATTATCTAGTTACAAATATATTATTGTCAATAATCCTGATAGATATAACATTCAAATATAATTATTCAACAGATATTATAATTAAAAGAAATATCAAAGGATTTCAAAACAGCTCATTGAGGTATTATTACATGTAGAATAAATAATTGTTTCTTAATATAAATATGTACATTTATACATCAAAACAGCAATCAAACTTTTTAAGGTGACAACCGTAATTTTGAGTCATAGCATCAAGACAATTTTTGTTCGTGGGCTGATTATGGCTATATATATCGCTACATTTGAATTTAAAATGGGAGAAGTTATGTATGGTAGCAATGGCCATGGGTGTTTATATATCTGATCTATTTTCATAGTATGATTTTTTTCTCCTTATCTAACCATTGTGTAAAATACATTTTTCTCACTCATTCAAATTCAAATTTATCTTTAGATCATCATGATCATCATCATGTTTTGGTACATCACTTGAATTTGTAATATGCATGCTTTTCAATGGAAATTGTATTACTCTAAACTCAAATGGTAATGGGTATGTTGCTCATTGTTGAAGGCCGTACTGTGACCTATAGTTGTTAATTTCTGTGTCATTTTGGTCTCTTGTGGACAGTTGTCTCATTGGCAATCATACCACATCTTCTTTTTTAAATGTATATTGTCAACATGCAATTATTTACATAAAATGCAAACTGTCCTATATCAATACCATCACCAAGACAATAACTGACATACTACTACATTAAATTACTTCATAATAAAGAAAAAATATAATGAACATACAACCATATACATTTAAACTGTTGTTAAAACATACATGGTACCCAGGAAGAGATCTTATCAAACTCAACTAAATGTGGGTTTCAACTATATTTTGTACAATGATATTTGAATGTGCCTCTATGGGTGTTTATACTATTTCTAAAGTGCCTTCCCCGGGTACCATGTATGTTTTAATGAGACAGCATTACAATTCTAAAAAAAGTTTTGACTAGATCACACATCAACATTAAAATCACATGTTTTCATGCCTGAGGTAGCTGGACGGAAAGTTCAATCAGGCTGAAGGAAGCTTTTGATTTTACTT
>NW_027269109.1:0-17834 GCF_963676685.1 Mytilus edulis
TCGGACTCCTTGGTATTTTTCCATCAATACAGGGTAAACTATTTTGCCCCATAACACCCATTTTTCTTTGTATAAAAGACTTCAAAAGCTCATAAAAGGCCATTTTCCAAAATTAAAGCTATTTCTTATTTTTTTTTTCTTTCGATTTGAGACCCAAATAATACCAAGGCAATGTAAGGTAAAATTTGTCCGAGTCAGCCTTTTCCAGCTTTTTTGTTAAAATCTCAAATATCTCGAAAAGTAGGTCCATGAACTACAAAACATGTATCAATATTTTAGCTTGTTTTGTTTCATTGACTGGTGCTCATTCAACATGTAGTATCAATTTTGATTTCTTGATTTTTTAAATTTCATCTAAGTACAAACAAAGTCATCCTTAAAGCAGATTATTTTCTGATATTAATATTCCTACTTTCAATTACTATTATTATTATCATTATTATTATTATTATTAATATTATTAATATTACTATAATAATTATTAGATCCTGCCTCCAGTCACCAGAAATTACGATAGGTACACGTTTTGGTAAGTTACTTTTGTATGCCGTATACAAAACTGATTTTTTACTATATGCATGATGCTTTGACGTTGGTAATGCATAACCAAATATGGCTTTTACATGTATAGAGAAGGCATCATGATTTTCAATGTTGAAAATTACAAGAAACCTAACTATATTGTATAGTCCAATCAGTTATGTTTACCTTGATTGCCTCAATGTCCTTTGATCATCTCATCGCGAGAATACTAAAAACTCAATCTACCTTAATTGCTGATTTCAAGTTCTTGGTCACGAAAAACAAGTCAAAATCTAAAAACAAAGTTAAGATTCAAAACATAATTTTATACATATAATAATTATCCGATCATGTAAATATCTGACATCAAAGTTTAAATCACGACGGAAAAGTCTATAACCTGGTTTGTTTTCCGGATGAGCGAACAGACTAATGCATTAATACATACATAATGAACCTTATGAATCTTCCGCTATCATTACTACTACTTTTCATTAGGACTTTAAAGAAACGGCCTCCTTTAAACGGACATACCAGATATAAATCTTATATGTTTTTTCATTAATAAATTATTGAATTTAGTTGTTAAAAATGTACATTATGAATGACCTTCTTGTGATCTATAACTGCTTTCTGGCTTTATAATGGATTTTCATGCTTTAATCTTTACAAATATCTTAATGGTGGAATTACGTATTTTGGTACAATAAAGGTGGTACTGTAACGGTTATATATATATATTCCCTACACAAGATCATTTGCTCTGCTGACGGACTGTTGGTAACAGAGAGTACCACAACCTCAATAAGCTGTAATGTCGCTACTGGCATGCGTATAATGTTGTTGTTCTACTTGTATGTTTTTATAACGTGTATAATAGCATTTTGAAAATGTAATGAATACTTTTTTTTTATCACGGTTATCACTGATTACTTGTTGGGGTTAGGCTCTATGTTTGTTTTTTTCTAGCTAGTCATTGTTTGTATAAAGGTTGACGTTGATAATACCCGCTTAATTGGTTCCGTGTATGTTATTTGAGTAAACCTGTAGTTGAAAAACAACAAGAATGTGTCCCAAGTACACGGATGTCCCATCCGCACTATCATGTTCTATGTTCAGTGGACAATATAAATGGTATAAAATCTCTCATTTGGCATTAAAATTAGAAAAATCATATCATAGAAAACATGTTTCCTAAGTTTCAAGTTGATTGGACTTCAACCGTCTTCGTCAAAAACGACAGACGACCAAAAACTTTAACCTGAACCGGGACACGAACGGATGGACAAACAAACAGACGGACGAACGGACACACAGACCAGAAAACATATAATGCCCATAGATGGGACATACAAATATGGACCCCCCTTCTGATGAACCAAGTTCACCCCTGTATTTGATTGACAGGTACGTATAAGTGTTCCTCAAACTTCAGAATCAACAATATCAAATCGAAGTCAAACACAAAAGTACTAAATGCTAATAAACAGACACATAGTCAATATATATAAAAATAAGAATGTGTGATACCGTTACTAAGGAGACACATATCCGCCTGAGATCAAATGACGTAACAGTTAACAACTCTAGGTCACTGTCGCTCAACATTGACATAAACCTTTACTGCATAGAAATGTAATATTAAAAAAGGGCTCATAATGACAATAAAAAAAACACGAAAAAAAGACTAACGACCTGCTGTACAAAACAATTTAAAATAAACGAGGATGTGGTATGGTTGGTGACGATACAACTCTCCACAAGACCTATGTTAATGTTGTATGATTTTTATATAAATAAAGTTCATTTATACTTTCGGAGTTTTATATGACGTCCTTTATCACTGAGCTAGAACACATGTTTGTGTAAGGCCAGCTGAAGCACGCCTCCTGGTGCGAGATTTTCTCGCTGTAATGAAGACTGATTGGTTGCCTTCGAATCGGCTGTTTTCTGCTCTTTGGTCGTGTGGTTGCCTCTTTGAGACATTCCCCATTTCCATTTTCTTTAAATGCTTTAAAACTTATAACTAATGAAAACCATTTAGTAAATATTGGAATAATTATATTTTTCTGTATTCTTATTTTCCAGTTATTGTACTGCATGTTTAAGGTGCTAGTTTGTCCGTAAAGGTAAAGAATCATTAAGTGCACGTATTCGTGCCCGGTCACAAAGAGGAAAGTAGAACATATTTTAAACAAAACAGTTCCTCCGCGTTGTTGTAAATTTGTCAAACAAAAACATATGTAAAAAAATTAAAATCCCAAAACTATTTTGTAACTTTTTTGTTCTTCAATATTACTGCATCCACAGGCAATTCTTTCTACTGTTCCATTAATGCACTTAAAATGAAAAATGAAAAAGATTTATCCTTAAATATGAAATTTTGAAACTAACAGAAACGAAATAATATGATATAATATAATAACTAGAAATACAACTTTGGTATTTTAATATTTAGAAACATTTTGAGTGATTTGTCCTAGTACTGACAGAAACTACACACGTTTATGCTAAGGTAGCCTCATTTAGGCTATGGTAGTCTTCTTTTGACAAAGGTAGTCTCATTTTGGTAAGGGTACTAGTCTCATTTTAGCCTCCTTTTGGCTAAGGTAGCCTCCTTAATGCTACGATAGTCTGCTTTGTATGCTACGTTACTCTCCTTTTTATGCTACGATAGTCTCCTTTTTATGCTACGATAGTCTCGTTTAGACTAGGGTAGTCTGATTTTGGCTATGATAGTATCATGTATACTAACTATGCTAAGGTAACCTAATTAGACTAGGTTGTCTCCTTTCGACTACGTTAGTCTCCTTTAGTCTAAGGTAGCTTCCTTTATGCTAATGTAGCCTCCTTTAGGCTAAGGTATACTCCTTTAGGCTAAGTTGGTCTCATTTAGGCTAAGGTAGCCATAATTCTTTAAACTAATATAGCCTTATCGTTATCTTATTCGAAAGAGAAATGTTATTTGATTTGAGAAATAGTGACTGTATTCTGATCAGCACGTACTTAAAAAGACCTAACATTGAAATTCATTTTAAAGTCGTTGAAGGGACAGTAATTCATCTGATGCTAGACCGTTATTATTATTCGAAGTTGTTGAGTTCTGCATTCGCGGTATACAAATAACATTTTCCAACTCTATCTTGTATTGTCTGATTTTTGTCTGCGTATATATATAAGAAAAAATACCAACATCACACTGCTGATTCTAAAGATGTTCTCGTCTCAATAGATGATACTGTTACGCGATTCATTGGTTCTATAGCACTTTTATTTTTACATAGAGCATTCTTGTAGGCCTTTCTCATATCCCTATTAAACACGCCATACAAAATACTATTCATGCAGCTGTTGGCAAAACAAAAGTACATGGCAAATGAATGAAACGCTTCCGGAAAATCGTTTGCTGAACTTCCGAATGTTGTTATTCCGAAAGGTAAATATAGGATCAAATACGATACGAAGACAGCAAACTGTGAGCGGGTTATAAGAATTTCTTTTTTTAGTCTACGCCCTGCAGGGGTATTTTTCCAATATCCTCGCAATCTTTTCTTTGTTTTGATCACATAGCAGTAGATTCTATAGTATGTACATGCGGTAATAAATACGGGGATGAGTAAACATGCCGTCATATAAATTAGTGAATAAGTTCGAGAAGCAAATCGATTGAACAAGCACAAATGAAGAGTATGGTCAAAAGTCCAATAAGTATTGTCGATGAACAGAGGCAATGCAAATATAAACCCTATCGATGGGGAGGAAATTATCAACGGTATAATTTTACTCACAGTAAAGATTTGTTTGAATCTGGTACTTCTACAGATTTTGAAGTATCTGATAACAGCTATGTACATGATGTATTGTACACTAGTTGTAAAAACTACATGCGATAGGATGGCATTGGTCTGACATAATTCTGTGGGTATCACTCCGTCATTCACAAGCATTACATACATACAGAATGGTAAAAGATAGCCCACAATGAAGAGGTCAACAAATGCCAAACATACCACAAATATGTTAGGAATAACTCTTAGTTCTTTCTTTGCAACGAATGTCCAGATGATCAACGCATTTCCGGTGGTACCGACAGCATACAGCACAAAACAAAATACCAAGGTGAATATTTTAGTTTCCAAACTATAATTAGACATTTCTCGTATAGGGTTTAAAGATATATCTCTTCCTATGAAAGTCAGTTGATCGTTAGAAGATTTAAGGTAGAATCGTCATATATCAGTAACAATGTATATGTGACACCTTCAACCACCAGTAAATGAATGCGCTCGATATGTAAAAAATATGTTCACTGTATGTATATATACTAACTACATGTTGTTACAATCTACACGTGAAAACTTCAGCAAACAGTAACATAATGCCCTAGATAGTTACAATCTACACGTGAACACTACAACCACCCACAAAAGTATACACTAGATATATATAATATGTTCACGCTAATTATATACTACGGCCGGGAGATTAAACTAAACTTTTTTTCTAATAACAATAATAAGCATATACATATTTCATCTGTCCTTTATTTAACCCGGAGGATATAATACAGTGATAATCCTTCATTCTGATTTGCATTGATAAATTAGCGATTAGACAAAACTGTCAAAACCAATATCAGAACATGAACTCTGGTGAAGTGTCTATTATTATAATATATTAATTAATTAACGAATATTGATACTTTTTTTCTCAAAAAATACAATTACATAGTTATAGAAAACATATATAAACATTCATTTTCTTTATATAAATAAGGCCGTTAGTTTTCTCGTTTGTATTGTTTTGTCATATCGGGGCCTTTTATAGCTGACTATGTGGTATGGGCTTTGCTCATTGTTGAAGGCCGTACGGTGACCTATAGTTGTTAATGTCTGTGTCATTTTGGTCTTATGTGGACAAATGTCTCATTGGCAATCATACCACATCTTCTTTTTTATATTAACATATAACAATCATTAAATGCATACATATGTGAATATATTAATATAACAATGAAACTAACTTGAAGGACTGACTTTCACATGCATTTATAACTTTGATATATTCAATACGTAGTTTTTCTAATATTACAATATTTGATGAGTTAAACAGTTGATAAAAGATATAGATATTAAGGTTCGACCAAAAGTTTTTCAATAAAAATTTCTTCCTTTCTTACTTAAATGTTCTGCAATTCATAATATAATTTTATTTGAGTCACAGAGACGGAATAATTTTTATTCTGTTTTCTCTCGGTTAACCATTGTTAACCCAGCCACCTTCCAGACTCAATCTACTGATGATGTGTTAGTATTTTTATTGGCAGCTATCCTTATAATATATATGACTATTTAAAATTGTTCATTTCTTACAATATTTTCGCTCTATAATTATAACTAGAAATCGAAGTACTGAAGAACTGAACATCGTAGGACCACAAGTTCTGGTGGATGGTCTCAGAAAATAAATTCGTATCTCTTTACCTGAAAGCTATATTTATGCAAATATATTTTTTTTCTGAAACAAGTACCTGTATGGATGATGAATAAAGAAAAAGGAATTCAACCTCAACGTAATAATTATTATAGTGATTTTATCATCTGCTATCATCTGGTTCTTTGTATAACAGTTATATATTATCCTCTCGTTATTCGATCATTTGTAACTGTAACATGTTATGTTGTTTGTTATTTGACATTACAAGTTTGATCATTGTTAAAAATGTTGAATAATCAAAACCTTACTGCAATTCGACAGATACAATATGAGCAGCACAAATATAAAAGCTAAAATTGAGAATGGAAATGAGGAATGTGTTAAAAAACAAAAGCCCGACCTAAGGACAGAAAACAGCTAGCCGAGGGTCACTAATTGGTCTTCAAAATAAGTTAAACGAAAAAATCCTGCATCCAGAGTTAGGTGTCATCTAACTTGACAAAATATGTACTAATGTATTAGATTTTAGCGAGAGAAATTTATGTATTACTGAAAAATTATTACACCAGGGTTTTCGATATCACAAACTGGTCAAAACATTTACTAAATTTTATCACCGGTATAAGGAAATAATTCGTAAATATAACTCAACATGCAGACATCTTATACGTTCAGGTATTTCACATCCAAAATTTTATGGAAATATTCTTTATAAAGCACAAAAATGTCAGTATTCTCCTCAGAAACTAACAAAACCTTTAAATAGACTTATTAAAAGGGGATATAGTTACGATACTGTTGTCAGGTCATTAAAGATTGCATATTTTGGCTTTAACATTGATTCACTGATAGGGTCTTTGCATCGGAACTAAACACATTTATTTCTAAAAAAACAGTTGTTGGCATGACACGGGTTATGTTCTTCTCATATATTTTATGATAGTATGATACTAAACCCCTAACGGGAGGGATTGTACCTGATATTCATATGATGAAGACATAATCTTTCAATCAGTTTAATTGAGGTCTGGAGCTGGCATGTCAGTTAACTGCTAGTAGTCTGTTGTTATTTATGTATTATTGTCATTTTATTTATTTTCTTTTGTTACATCTTTTGACATCAGACTCGGACTTCTCTTGAACTGAATTTTAATGTGCGTATTGTTATTGTTTTACTTTTCTACATAGGCTAGAGGTATAGGGGGAGGGTTGAGATCTCATAAACATGTTTAACCCCGCCGCAATTTTTGCGCCTGTCCCAAGTCAGGAGCCCCTGGCCTTTGTTAGTCTTGTATGATTTTAAATTTTAGTTTCTTGTGTATAATTCGGAGTTTAGTATGACGTCCATTATCACTGTACTATTATGCATATTTTAGGGGCCAGCTGAAGGACACCTACGGGTGCGGGAATTCTCGCTACATTGAAGACCCATTGGTTGCCTTCGGCTGTTGTTTGCTCTATGGTCGGGTGGTTGTCGCTTTGACATATTCACCATTTCCTTTCTCAATTTTATAGTTCAGTAAAAATGGACGCCGTCACATTAAACTCCAAAACATATATAAATGAACTAAATTAAAAAAAACAAACAAACATACGACACATACAAAAGTCTGTATGTGATAGCTGTATACTTTGTTCCGACACAAATCAATGTATCCACTGGCAATTATTTTGCAAAATTTATTGTATATCAAATATTTAACCATAATTATACAGTCATGTAAAGGCTATATATAGTATGTGAAGTTTAGCGCGGTAAATATCAATTTTCTCCATGTTTGATTCATATAGAAAGACCCTTAAAATAATATCGATATGAAATAACGAATGCCATTTTATTTGAATAATTGCTATGATTCTAGGCCGGCTGTACAAAAGGCAAACAGTTAATGTTTAACAAATAGTAGTGTCACTAAAGTATATAAAAATACATACATTTGATTTGGTAAATTGGAAAACTAGTCTAATTACAACTTTTTTTAAGGGGACGGGACTCTTTTGGATCATGTTATTGTAGAGCTATTTTCCTATTGCTAGTAGTTTGTAGCTTTACTTTGCTTAGGGAGCTACCATTTGATTTTAATGGGGGGGGGGGGGGGGGGGGGGGGGGGCTAGGATGAAAAATTTTGTCCTGCATTTTTTTTTAGCTGTAATCCTCTGTCCTGCCTTTTTATTTTTCCCTCTGTTCGGTCCTGCCTTTTTTTTTTATAGTTTATCCTGACTTTTTTTACCTAAATTGTCGTCCTGACTTTTTTTTTTGCAAGTGTCTCATCCTGCCTTTTTTTTTTTACTCAAAACTCCTGTCCTGCCTATTTTTTTCAAATTTCATCCTAGCCCCCCCCCCCCCCCCCCCCCCCCCCCCCCCCATAAAAATCAAACGGTAGCTCCCTTAGTTTGTATAATAGTTTGCACAAGCATAGTAATTTTGATCTGCAAAAGTTGAAGCTACCGCGGCCAGTTACATGTATTGATTGCTAATCAATTATAACTGGGCGAGGTAGCTTCAAGTTTTATACATTACATTCTACATTATACTTAACTTCCAATAACAGTTAAGTATAACATATTCAAACTGATGCCCTGCCTTCCTGGTAATTACAGATATCAATCTTAATTACAAGAAAGCAAGTCAACCAAACCTTTAAACTTCAAGCATATGGAAAATAGCTCTCAAGAGTGAAAAAAAAAGCAAAATAGCAAAACAATGTCTCTTGTATTTTCCAATTGATGTCAGAAACGATTTTTATTAAACTTCATACTGTAGAAATCTGATTAACTACTTCTAAACCATTATTGACATCTTGATGAGTTTCACTTCCGCTGTTATTGTTTGTTCCGGAAGTTCTGTTGTCATTCGTTAGAGGAGAAATCTTAACATTGCGTATTTTTTTCTTACAAAGAAACGATTCAAGATACGCTTTTCTCATATTACTGTTGAAAGCTCCATATAAAAGACTATTGATACAACTGCTAAGAAAGCATGAATACATAGCGAATGCATGGAAACTGTCTGGAAAATGCTCAAAGCTATAACCAAACGTGGAAGAAATGGCGGTTATCCCAAACGGAATGTACAGCACAAGATAGGCGACGAACACAGCAAACTGTGAACGCGTTGCGCTAATTTCACTTAGAAGTTTTTTTTCGAGTTGCAGGATCACTCCAGTGTTGAAACAATTTTAATTTTGACTTCCGAACGTGAATATAAATTTTAATGTAACAAATTAATGTCACAGTTATAGGCAGAAGCAGACAGCAACCCATATAAATAAGTGAATATATCTGATTACTATAACGATTGAAAATACACAAATTAAGAGTCTTGTCAAATATCAAATAATTATCCTTCGCCAGTAAAGGCAGACCAAATATAACACCGGACAAACAACTCAAACAAGAAAACAACATCATTGTCCTGAACGAGAGCAGTGCATCAAATTTGCTTGCATAGCAAATTTTAATAAATCGACAAAAGGCAATGTGCATTATAAACTGCAGACTACACGTGAACAGTATATGACATATCAATGCATTAAACTTACAAAGGAAAGTCTGCCAAATTTGTGTATTGTAAATCATGACAAACATGTTAAACGGAAGAAGGTATCCAATGATAAATAAATCCACAATGGCCAAAATCACGACAAACAAATTGTGTCTCTTTCTTAGACGCTTAATTCTTATAAATGTCCAAATAATCAAGGCATTTCCCGTAACTCCGAAAATATATATTACAAAACAGAAAAACAGTGTGGCGATTCTTGTTTCTTCATTATAAAGTGTTAAGTTTTCGTGCGTCTCGTTCCGACTTGTATTGATTATATGCGTCACATTTTCAAAAAATGTCATAACTAGTTGAGTGCCATTATCTTTATAAATCATCCTTATTCTTCAATTTTCTCCAGAAAATGATTATTTTGGTACTAATCCTCATTTGTGTTTCACATTTCGCTACCTATACAGTGTGTTGAACTAACCATCCACATTTTGTATGTCAATGTTCTCTAGAAACACTCCCCTTTTTGTTTAACATTCCGCTACTACATGTGATATAGTGTGTTGAACCAACCATTAAAAGGTTTGATGCCAATATTCTTTAGAAACTGTGAATTTGGTACAATTCCTCCTTTATGTTTAACATTTCGCTACCGATACAGTGTGTTGAACTAACCATCCAAATTCTGTGTGTCAATGTTCTCTAGAAACTATTTATCTTGTACTACTCCCCCTTTTTGTTTAACATTCCGCTACTAATACAGTGTGTCGAACTAACCATCCAAAGGTTTAATGTTAATATTCTCTAGAAACTGTTATTCTGGTACTTTCTCTCCGTTTTGTTTCACATTTCGCTACCATTAATTACAGCGTGTTGAACCAACCATTAAAAGGTTTGATGCAAATATTCTTTAGAAACTGTTGATTTTGTACTATTCCTCCTTTATGTTTCACAGTTCGCTACCAATACAATGTGTTGAACTAACCATCCAAAGGTTTGTGGTCAATGTTCTCTAGAAACTGTGGTACTATTCCTCCTCTTTGTTTCACATTTCTGTACTAATAAAGTATGTTGAACTACATTGCATTAACTATCCAAAGGTTTGCTTTCAATATTCTTGTTTAAGAAAGAGCAGCAATTCACCATAAAACTATTCTTGTATATATCACTATGTAGATATTATACAGTGCGCCGAATACCAGGAAACAGTTTCTTTCTATGATCATACAAGATAATTGATATGTTATTCGTATATGTAAATTTAAAACCTTATTGTTGAATTATTCATCTTAACATCATTAGAATCTTTTCGGCTTTCTGCAATCAATAGACAATGCAAATTTTCACTGTCTGTTTCTTTTAAACGTGATTGAGACTTAACATGACAAATTTCCGGTAAATTTTGAAATAAATCATTTGCAATATATAATGGAATGTTGGCAATTTGTGTAAGTGGTATTTTTGCCTTTGAAAATTGGTTCGAGCAAATCTCGTGGTAATCTATAATCAATATTAATCAATATTTTAATAAATTAAAAAGCTCCCATTAAATGTTACTTTAGACAATATATATCACATGATTATATCTTATACCTCGAGGTATAATTTTCAAAATTTCAATATGAAATGGATTGGCAAGAAGAATTAAATTGCACCCTGGGAATTAGTTTAAACATATTTAAATATAGTGGATTGGGAAACAAGTTTTGCAACTTATATTAATCCCTTTCCACTTTGCGGGTGCGAGTGCTGCCTTGTAGCGGCATGCATTATCCTGCTCTTTTTCGAAATCTACAAGGATGTCTTTAACGTGCAAGAGATATGGCTCTCTCTTAACACGGGTCAGTCATTTATCGTCCCCTTCCGACGGACTATCGTCGTTTTCTCAAGACCATACTCGCAAATGGTGTCAAGGGAGCCCTAGGAATATTACTTATTCTTAGAAATGTTTCTTAACTCAAGTATTTTACTTGTGCTAATTATAGTTTAGTGGTTGTCATTGGTTCATGTCTGTCATACTTGTTTCATAAATAAGCCCTTTTAGTTTTTTCAATTGAATTGCAACTTATTTTTAAAATCGGTGCCTTTTATAGCCACTTTGTTGTATGTAATTTTCTCAATGTTGAAGTAAACCCTATTTCTCTAGTTCAATGGCTTGACTGAGTAAAAAATGTATAGTAATAAGGCACTTTCATATACTTAAATCGACGACAGTAAAAGCCATTCCTAAAGTGTATAGGATTTGTTTGACACTGTGAAACTACTAAAACCGTAGCCACATCTAGTCGGAATGGGAATCCGATGATTCGAGAATAGAACGTGCATATTGAAGCACTTTGCAAATACTGCTACTTAGTTGGACTGTTGCAAGTAATCATTTCTGCAACATATCAATATACATTTGTTGTTCAATGGCAGTCTAATTCCTCGACCGTAATCCAAGTCGACCCACTTTAAAGAGTCTACATATTGAAAATAAATATTAACTGTGTGTCTGTTCATGAAACATTTGCAACTGGACATTACGCAAATAACAATCCATTAACCAATCTTTTTATTGACATCATTGTTTTTGTAACGTACCTTTTGTATTTTTCTTGATGAATCATCCCTTTATTATGTATTTATTTTCCATATATATTTACAAGTACTTTACAGAAACGAATGAGAGTTGAACAATACCATACGTACATCAATATCTTCTAGTAATTACTGTAACACTAAAGCTGATCGACATAAATAAAGGCATACCACTATTAATGTTCTTCTCTGCATAAACATCAGTTATAAATATAATAATGCTTACAGAGGGAAGGTTCAAGTTCATAGCTATCTTAATAAACCAACATAGTTGGCACAATTAAAGCTTTAAACACAACTGCTAGTGATATCTTCCAGACATGCATGTATATTTATTTGAATGAGGTTTGGGTTAACATTAGTGAGACAGACAAAAACAGAGATACTTGTATATAAACATACATGGCAGTCTTCAACGATGAACAGGTATGTTTAACAGCAGAAGTCTATTACTAGTAATGGACAACTGATAACAGCTATATTGTGTCAAGCTCTAAATCGTGCAAACAAAAGAATGAATTCCAACATGAACTTCCATGCAATGATCTGAAATCAACAATAAAAAAAACGCACCTCTCCCCTTGAATCCACCAACGACAACTGTCACTACGCAAGACGCTGGAATATCACGACGGATGGTGCATGTAATCATCAGAAGCTCGAGACGGTGGGTTTGTAGTGCTCAGTTGCAATCAAATGACAAAGAATGATAAATGTTTGTGTCTAGGATTTTTCTTGATACAAAATCATTTTCACCTTTTTCTTATATATATAGCAATATATGTTTCGTGACAGAGTTTTAAACGTTTTAGTGGCACCAGAGACATATAATACTAGTATATGTCTCTGGTGGCACTAATATAAAAAAAACTCATCATTAATCAGCCAATAAATAAATAAATTAGTCCGAATTTCAACAGCAATTTGCCGGCAAACCATTTTATTTGTGCTTTTGTGTTTTATTTCATAATTGCATGTTTCAGTTTGTGTTTTTACTTGTAAGATACTTTAAAGAACTTTTGTACTGCACATTAAAAGCTCATAAAGTTTCTAAAATTAGCACAAAGCAACAGAAGCACTATAGTAAATATAACAAAATAAATTTGCCATGCTAAAAATAAAGCAACAAACCAAAAAAAAATTAACAGAAATTAATTGGTTTTGCAGGCAAAGCATTGTCAGGAGCTGCCAGACCAATAATTTTTAAAGTTCCGGAATTGATGTAAAGATGATTGCTTACGAACCTCATCTGGCAGGTCATTCCAAAGCCTAGCGCCCGCATATCTGTAAAATTGTAGGCCATATGTAGTTGTTCTTACATGTGTTAGATCTGCTGTATTCTGGTATCTGAAAGAGTAAGTGTTTCCCTTTAAGTATATCAAATCATAGAGATGTATACAGGACAATCTTTATTAATAATTTTGAAAACTTCAATCCCCAAATGATCGCATTCTTCTTCATGTTCTTATTTTTAAAGATTGTCATTTTGATTTGCAGAGTAGATCTTCATAACTTGCTGAATGGTCTTCATAGATAAATCTTGGTGCTCTCTCTTGAATTTTCTCTATCTTTTTTGTATTTACCTCCCAACAAAAGTGCCAAACTAGTGGGCAGTACCCACTAAACACATAACGTTCGTTGAAGGTTATGGATTGGTTCCTGTAAGGTTATTTCGGACCTTAACGTTACACGAACGTTGTGAGAACGTTAAAATGAAACGTTACAATTCAACGTTCTAGGAACGTTTTGTTTTAACGTTGTGTGGAAGTTTCACTTTGGTTATGTTACAAACAAAATGTTGTAGAAACGTTGAATATTAGTTACTTTTTAACGTTACATTTATAACAGTCTTAAAACGTTCGAACAATGTTCCTCATTTTTAGAAAATTTAATCTTTCCTAAAAAAACAATTAAAATTAATAGCAAAAAATGCAAGTAATATGTTTACATATTAAGCAAACCTTTATTTTGTTTAAAAGAGTCAATGCTGATAGTTTTTGAAACTTAACATAAACCAATACTATAATATTTTTTTTTATTAAAGATTGCCTGATTAAAAGTTTAAATTCTTTATTCTCATTATTTTATCATAACTTTTTTTATCAACTTTATTTTGTGAAACATAATTAGCAATCTAAACAGAATGATATTTGATACAGCCATTCTGTTAATCAAGCATATTTCGATAAGGTTGACCAGGGCTGCGTTTAATATCGTAGCGGCTACGTACATGTAGTGCTATGTAGATTTTGACTATTGAACGTGTAGCTATAGACTAGCTGTTACATAATTATTGATAGCAGCTACGTAGCCAGAACACTCTTGTGAATACAAACCATTTTATATTTCAGAACAAGGAAAATAACTGTATGAAAATGATGTAGTGAAATTAAAGAACAAGGAAAATAACTGTATGAACATGATGTAGTGAAATTACAGAACTAGGAAAATAAATGTATGAACATTATGAAATGAAATTACAGAATTAGGAAAATAACTATATGAACATATGATGAAGTGAAATTATAGAACTAGGAAAATAACTGTATGAACATGATGTAAAATTACAGAGCTAGGAAAATAACTGTATGAACATGATCATAAATGTATTTTATTTCGTTTGAAATAGGGTTTTTCCCGTTTGCTATTTGTAGTTAATATTTACAGATGGGAACTAGTATATAAACTAGTTTGGATACTGGTTTTGTAACAGTATGTACTATTTATAAGTTTGATGTTAGGTGCAGGAGGCACGAGGAAAGTTTTGGCGGTTTTTATGGGTGGGGTTTAAAGGTACTATATAAAGTTTGGGATTTAAATGTATTAGTATCGAAGGTGCTCGCAGTTACGTCGGATTGAAGTTGGTCACATAGGATGGACGTCAAGTTGGTTACCTATTCCCTATTCCCTATTCGTTACCTATTCCCTATTCCCTATTCGTTACCTATTCGTTACCTATTCCCTATTCCCTATTCGTTACCTATTCGTTACCTATTCCCTATTCCCTATTCGTTACCTATTCGTTACCTATTCCCTATTCAGTTCAGTTCAGTTTCTTGTATATTCCTCCATTAAATGTGGAGCACTACCCAAAGGGTATAGTTAAGAATAAGTTAAGAATAAGTTATTCCCTATTCGTTACCTATTCGTTACCTATTCCCTATTCCCTATTCGTTACCTATTCGTTACCTATTCCCTATTCCCTATTCGTTACCTATTCGTTACTTATTCGATTTTTAATATCCTTCCCCCTTTTTAATTAAGTCTCCCAAACGAAGTTTGGAGACTTATTGTTTTTGCTCAGTTCTTATTATGGCACCCTCAACGGAGTTGGGGTGACATACTGTTATTCTACGTTTCTTTTTATGTCACCCTGACGGAGGTCGGGTGACATATTGTTATTGTACGATTCTTTTTATGGCACCCTCAACGGAGTTGGGGTGACATATTGTTATTCTACGTTTCTTTTTTTTCTTATTATGGCACCCTCAACGGAGTTGGGGTGACATACTGTTATTCTACGTTTCTTTTTATGGCACCCTCAACGGAGTTGGGGTGACATATTGTTATTCTACGTTTCTTTTTTTTCTTATTTTTCTTATTCTTCTTCCACACATTTTGTCCGTCGTGTTTCTCGGAATCCTATGGACCAATGTTGGTGGAACTTTACTATAATGAGGACCCCCATGTAAAGTTGTGCACCTTGGTATGGAATGGTAAAAGATGGCCGCCGTTTCCATGGAAACAGCAAAAATTCGAAAAAAATCAAAGTGTTCCAAACTGGAAGAAACTCCACAGGAATGGTAACTGACATGTGCTGATTTCAAATTTGACTTTGGAATTTTCAAAATGGCTGCCGTTACCATGGAAACTGCTAAAATATCAAAAATTCTAACTCTTTCGTTATAACACTCAGCTGGATGAAACTTTATAAAAATGTTACCCGGTACGTTAAGATGTCAAAACAGTATTTTGATAATCCAAAATGGCCGCCGTTGTCATGGAAACTGGGGCCAAGTTTTGCATTGACCCTATGGAAAAATGCATAAAATCTCCATTTTCTCAGAGAGTAGTGCAACAAAGTAAATGAAACTGCATTGATATATAACATGACATGTGGCAATAAGATGTCTGCTTTTAGAATTTTGGAATTATCTACTGTAACCATGGTTGCAGGACAAATGTTCAAAATTTCCCAAAAAAATCAAAATGCTGCAAACTGGATTAAACTTTACAGGAAAAGTGACTGACATGTGCAGAGTTGCATTTTGAAGTTAGAATTTCCAAAATGGCCGCCGTAACCATGGAAACGGCAAAATTGTCCAAAATTTCAAAATGCTTCAAACTTAATGAAATTTTGCAAAAATGATGACTTGCATGTGTAGATGCACTCTTTGACATTGAAATTTTCAAAATGGCTGCCGCTCGCCTGGCAATGGGGGACGAGGGTGCCATCCGTTATTGCTAGCAATTACAAATCTAGTTTTTCTTATTATTTTTCTTGCACAAATTTTGTCCGCGCAAGTTCTTGGAATCCAATGGACCAATATTGATGGAACTCTTCTATAATGAGGACCCCCATGTGAAGTTGTGCACCTTGCTATGGAATGGTAAAAAATGGCCGCCGTTTCCATGGAAACAGCACAAATGCGAAAAAAATCAAAGTGTTCCAAACTGGAAGAAACTCCACAGGAATGTTCACTGGCATGTGCTGATTTCCAGTTTGACTTTGGAATTTTCAAAATGGCTGCCGTAACCATGGAAACAGCTAAAATATCAAAAATTCTAACTCTTTCGTTATAAGATGCAACTGGATGAAACTTTATGAAAATGTTCTCCAGTATGCCAAGATGTCAAGACAATATTTGGATAGTTCAAAATGGCCGCCGTTGTCATGGAAACTGGGGCCAAGTTTTGCATTGACCCCATGGAAAAATGCATAAAATCTGCATTTTCTCAGAGAGTAGAGCACCAAAGTTAATGAAACTGTATTGATATATAACATGACATGTGGCAATGAGATGTACGCTTTTAGAATTTTGGAATTATCTACTGTAACCATGGTTGCAGCACAAATGTTCAAAATTTCCAAAAAAATAAAGTGCTGCAAACTGGATGAAACTTTACAGGAATAGTGACTGACATGTGCGGAGTTGTATTTTGAAGCTGGAATTTCAAAATGGCCGCCGTAACCATGGAAACAGCAAAAATATCCAAATTTTCAAAATGCTTCAAACTTATTGAAACTTTGCAAAAATGTAACTAGACATCTGTAAATGCATTCTTCGACTTTGGAAATTTCAAAATGGCTGCCGCTCACCTGGCAATGAGGGGAAGGGTGCCATCCGTTATTGCTAGCAATTACAAATCTAGTTATGTCACCCTGACGGAGGTCGGGTGACATATTGTTATTGTTCGATTCTTTTTTATTATTCTTATTCCACACTTTTTGTCCAGCTTAGATCTCGGAACTGAATGGACCAATGTTGATGGAACTATAACATAATGTTGATCACCATGTCTAGTTGTGCACCTGACTTTGGAATTAAAAACATGGCTGCCATTGTCATGGAAACAGCAAAAATATGAAAAATTTCATGGAACATTCCAGAACATCAGGGTTAAATTAATTCTACAGCCATGAAATGTTATATGATGGTATAATATTATGGGGAGCACAATATGAAGCAGCAGTATGACTTTGAAATTTTCAAATGTTGCCATGCAAACTGTTCAAAAATAGCCAAATTTTGAAAATTCTTCAAAAATGTATGAAACGTTACAGAAATGTTAACTTGTA
>NW_027269110.1:0-35512 GCF_963676685.1 Mytilus edulis
TCCACAGAAAAGTGGAAAGACTTAATAAATATAAAGCAATTGTTTTGAAAACAATTGTTAGGCAGTCTTTCCCCTCTGATGAATGGATAATTGGGTTTTTTTTATTGATTGATTTGGAAAAAAAGGGGGGGGGGGGGTATTTGTTTGTTTGTTTGTTTTTGTAAAGGGTCTATATTATTATGTTACCGGAGAAGTTTCATGTTTAGTTTGGAAAGTTTTTCTTTTATTTTAGATACAGCGCGCGCGCAATATTGAGGAGACATCACGTGACGCGGGTTTATATTAAGAAAAACTTAGTCTTTTAATTTCTTTTTAGGTCGGGACCTTGAACAGACAACATGTCTAGAGATGGAATGTACACAATGTAATTTTTTTGTCATTGTAGGAAATTGACATTTTGATCACAGTTCACCAGCAGTGCATGTTTTGGATTTAATCGATCCGGTGTAACTTTAAAACACATTTAATGATTATTTTTTGATAATGTCCATTTTTCAGCACCTGTTTGTAACACAGATTAGTATTTCAATCTCGGAGCGGACATTTTATTGTAGGTTTTTACTGAGATTGACGGACCTAGCAAGCGATTTTTACGGCATTGCCATTTTTTTTTTCTAGGAAAAGTCTTGAGAGATATCTGCAAAAAGTTTTTTTATGAACCTTCAGTACATGTATGCCCTGCTGACTGCAAATTTTCAGGTCAATTGGACTTGTAGTTTCAGAGAATATGTGGATTTTTTTTCAGAAGAGACGTAAGAACAATAATAAAATAAAAATTTTCTTGAATAATTGAGAGTTTGTTCCTTCAATAAACTGTCATAAATAAACAGTCATACATATTGATTGATTGATTAGTTGGTTGATTGATTGGTTGGTTGGTTGGTTTGTTGGTTGGTTGATTAAACACGTTTGATAGGGTCACTTAGAACAAGGGGAAAAAGACCTCAAGAGACCTTGCATCCCGTATTAAACGCATGACACGGAAACATACATTAAGTGATTGATTGGTTGGTTGGTTGGTTGGTTAAACACGTTGGTTAAACATGTTGGTTTAACACGTTGGTTTAAACACGTTGGCTGGTTAAACACGTTTGATAGGCTCAATTTAAACAAGCGAAAAAAAAACCATCTTGGATCCCGTATTTAACACATGAAACGGAAACATGCATTGATTTATTTATTGGTTGGTTGGTTGGTTGGTTGGTTAAACACGTTGGTTAAACATGTCGGTTAAACACGTAGTTTAAACAAGTTGGCTGGTTAATCACGTTTGATAGGCTCAATTTTAACAAGCGAAAAAAAACCATCTCGGATCCCGTATTTAACACATGAAACGGAAACATGCATTGATTGATTGATTGGTTGGTTGGTTGGTTAAACACGTTGGTTAAACACATTGGATAGGCTCAAAATTGGATCCCGTATTTAACACATGAAACGGAAACATGCATTGATTGATTGATTGGTTGGTTGGTTGGTTGGTTGGTTGGTTGGTTGGTTGGTTGGTTGGTTGGTTGGTTAAACACGTTGGTTAAACACATTGGATAGGCTCAAAATTGGATCCCGTATTTAACACATGAAACGGAAACATGCATTGATTGATTGATTGGTTGGTTGGTTGGTTGGTTGGTTGGTTGGTTGGTTGGTTGGTTAAACACGTTGGTTAAACACATTGGATAGGCTCAAAAATTGGATCCCGTATTTAACACATGAAACGGAAACATGCATTGATTGATTGATTGGTTGGTTGGTTAAACATGTTGGTTAAAACACGTTGGTTAATCATATTGGTTGAACACCTTGGTTAACATATTGGTTAAACACGTTGGCTGGTTAAACACGTTGGATAAGCTCAATTTAAACAAGCGAAAAAAAACATCTTGGATCCCGTATTTAACACATGAAACGGAAACATGCATTGATTGATTGATTGCTTGATTGGTTGGGTGGTTGGTTGGTTAAACATGTTGGTTAAACACGTTGGTTAAACACGTTGGCTGGTTAAACACGTTAGATAGGCTCAATTTAAACAAGCGAAAAAAACCATCTTGGATGGTTGGTTGGTTGGTTGGTTGGTAAGTTGGTTAAACACGTTGGTTAAACACGTTGGTTAAACATGTTGGTTAAACACGTTGGTTAAACACGTTGGCTGGTTAACACGTTAGATAGGCTCAATTTAAACGAGCGAAAAAAAAAAACATCTTGGATGCCGTATTTAACACATGAAACGGAAACGCATTGATTGATTGATTGGTTGGTTGGTTAAACACGTTGGTTAAACACGTTTGATAGGCTCAATTAAAACAAGCGAAAAAAAAGAGACCTTGAATCCCGTATCAAACACATGAAACGGAAACATTGATTGATTGATTGATTGATTGATTGGTTGATTGGTTGATTGATTGGTTGGTTGGTTGGTTGGTTGGTTGGTTGGTTGGTTGATTGGTTGGTTGGTTGGTTGGTTGGTTGGTTGGTTGGTTGGTTGGTTGAAAATCAAACACACATAAAACTGTTTAAATAGTGCCAAAACCACATAACTTGATGACCTTGACCTTTGACCTTGTGACCTTCGTCAAGGTCATTGCTCCACAAGGTCATTGCAAAAGACCCAATGGGTCAAGGACCTTTGTTTAAGAGTTTTGCCTAAATATGGCTTTTTAAAAACCATCGATGGGAGTTATGTCCCTTACATGATGGTAAAATCAATATAGTCATAATGTAAAAAAGTTGCCCCTTGAAGTACTTAACATTTTTCACTGCTTAAATTTTCTGTATCTATAACCATTCAAGAATTATAGGGAAATCAAAGACATATGAAAATCTAAAATATGACCTTGACCTTTGACCTTGACCTAATTTTCTAAGTTAGGAATCAGGGGACTCAAATAAAAACATTTCAGGGTTATACGGTTAACGGTTTATGAGTTAAAAAAACATACCGACAAATTTATTCCGTAAAGATAGATAACTCCTATAAAATTTCATCGAATCGCTTCGATCCAAATTAGCCAAAATTTTCTGAGGATGTAACGAATAATTTGTAAAAAGAATTTTGTCGCTATCTTTTTTTGTTACGAAGGAGATGCACACACATGATAAACAGTGAATAGGGAGATAACTCTTACAGAGAAAATTGTTCGTCTTAGCAGGGTGAAATTTAAAAGCGCATAAACTATACGATACAATATGAGAAATATCTAAGCGACATATTGCGAAACAAACATTTATCGCAAGAACAAAAGTTGGCGGAAAAAAAAAAATAATAATAATAATAATAATAATAATAATCAGAACAAATACAATAAGTCTTTCCACAGAAAAGTGGAAAGACTTAATAAATATAAAGCAATTGTTTTGAAAACAATTGTTAGGCAGTCTTTCCCCTCTGATGAATGGATAATTGGGTTTTTTTATTGATTGATTTGGAAAAAAAGGGGGGGGGGGGTATTTGTTTGTTTGTTTGTTTTTGTAAAGGGTCTATATTATTATGTTACCGGAGAAGTTTCATGTTTAGTTTGGAAAGTTTTTCTTTTATTTTAGATACAGCGCGCGCGCAATATTGAGGAGACATCACGTGACGCGGGTTTATATTAAGAAAAACTTAGTCTTTTAATTTCTTTTTAGGTCGGGACCTTGAACAGACAACATGTCTAGAGATGGAATGTACACAATGTAATTTTTTTGTCATTGTAGGAAATTGACATTTTGATCACAGTTCACCAGCAGTGCATGTTTTGGATTTAATCGATCCGGTGTAACTTTAAAACACATTTAATGATTATTTTTTGATAATGTCCATTTTTCAGCACCTGTTTGTAACACAGATTAGTATTTCAATCTCGGAGCGGACATTTTATTGTAGGTTTTTACTGAGATTGACGGACCTAGCAAGCGATTTTTACGGCATTGCCATTTTTTTTTTCTAGGAAAAGTCTTGAGAGATATCTGCAAAAAGTTTTTTTATGAACCTTCAGTACATGTATGCCCTGCTGACTGCAAATTTTCAGGTCAATTGGACTTGTAGTTTCAGAGAATATGTGGATTTTTTTTCAGAAGAGACGTAAGAACAATAATAAAATAAAAATTTTCTTGAATAATTGAGAGTTTGTTCCTTCAATAAACTGTCATAAATAAACAGTCATACATATTGATTGATTGATTAGTTGGTTGATTGATTGGTTGGTTGGTTGGTTTGTTGGTTGGTTGATTAAACACGTTTGATAGGGTCACTTAGAACAAGGGGGAAAAAGACCTCAAGAGACCTTGCATCCCGTATTAAACGCATGACACGGAAACATACATTAAGTGATTGATTGGTTGGTTGGTTGGTTGGTTAAACACGTTGGTTAAACATGTTGGTTTAACACGTTGGTTAAACACGTTGGCTGGTTAAACACGTTTGATAGGCTCAATTTAAACAAGCGAAAAAAAACCATCTTGGATCCCGTATTTAACACATGAAACGGAAACATGCATTGATTTATTTATTGGTTGGTTGGTTGGTTGGTTGGTTAAACACGTTGGTTAAACATGTCGGTTAAACACGTAGTTTAAACAAGTTGGCTGGTTAATCACGTTTGATAGGCTCAATTTTAACAAGCGAAAAAAAACCATCTCGGATCCCGTATTTAACACATGAAACGGAAACATGCATTGATTGATTGATTGGTTGGTTGGTTGGTTAAACACGTTGGTTAAACACATTGGATAGGCTCAAAATTGGATCCCGTATTTAACACATGAAACGGAAACATGCATTGATTGATTGATTGGTTGGTTGGTTGGTTGGTTGGTTGGTTGGTTGGTTGGTTGGTTGGTTGGTTGGTTAAACACGTTGGTTAAACACATTGGATAGGCTCAAAATTGGATCCCGTATTTAACACATGAAACGGAAACATGCATTGATTGATTGATTGGTTGGTTGGTTGGTTGGTTGGTTGGTTGGTTGGTTGGTTAAACACGTTGGTTAAACACATTGGATAGGCTCAAAATTGGATCCCGTATTTAACACATGAAACGGAAACATGCATTGATTGATTGATTGGTTGGTTGGTTAAACATGTTGGTTAAACACGTTGGTTAATCATATTGGTTGAACACCTTGGTTAAACATATTGGTTAAACACGTTGGCTGGTTAAACACGTTGGATAAGCTCAATTTAAACAAGCGAAAAAAAAACATCTTGGATCCCGTATTTAACACATGAAACGGAAACATGCATTGATTGATTGATTGCTTGATTGGTTGGGTGGTTGGTTGGTTAAACATGTTGGTTAAACACGTTGGTTAAACACGTTGGCTGGTTAAACACGTTAGATAGGCTCAATTTAAACAAGCGAAAAAAACCATCTTGGATGGTTGGTTGGTTGGTTGGTTGGTAAGTTGGTTAAACACGTTGGTTAAACACGTTGGTTAAACATGTTGGTTAAACACGTTGGTTAAACACGTTGGCTGGTTAACACGTTAGATAGGCTCAATTTAAACGAGCGAAAAAAAAAAACATCTTGGATGCCGTATTTAACACATGAAACGGAAACGCATTGATTGATTGATTGGTTGGTTGGTTAAACACGTTGGTTAAACACGTTTGATAGGCTCAATTAAAACAAGCGAAAAAAAAAAGAGACCTTGAATCCCGTATCAAACACATGAAACGGAAACATTGATTGATTGATTGATTGATTGATTGGTTGATTGATTGGTTGGTTGGTTGGTTGGTTGGTTGGTTGGTGGTTGATTGGTTGGTTGGTTGGTTGGTTGGTTGGTTGGTTGGTTGGTTGGTTGAAAATCAAACACACATAAAACTGTTTAAATAGTGCCAAAACCACATAACTTGATGACCTTGACCTTTGACCTTGTGACCTTCGTCAAGGTCATTGCTCCACAAGGTCATTGCAAAAGACCCAATGGGTCAAGGACCTTTGTTTAAGAGTTTTGCCTAAATATGGCTTTTTAAAAACCATCGATGGGAGTTATGTCCCTTACATGATGGTAAAATCAATATAGTCATAATGTAAAAAAGTTGCCCCTTGAAGTACTTAACATTTTTCACTGCTTAAATTTTCTGTATCTATAACCATTCAAGAATTATAGGGAAATCAAAGACATATGAAAATCTAAAATATGACCTTGACCTTTGACCTTGACCTAATTTTCTAAGTTAGGAATCAGGGGACTCAAATAAAAACATTTCAGGGTTATACGGTTAACGGTTTATGAGTTAAAAAAACATACCGACAAATTTATTCCGTAAAGATAGATAACTCCTATAAAATTTCATCGAATCGCTTCGATCCAAATTAGCCAAAATTTTCTGAGGATGTAACGAATAATTTGTAAAAAGAATTTTGTCGCTATCTTTTTTTGTTACGAAGGAGATGCACACACATGATAAACAGTGAATAGGGAGATAACTCTTACAGAGAAAATTGTTCGTCTTAGCAGGGTGAAATTTAAAAGCGCATAAACTATACGATACAATATGAGAAATATCTAAGCGACATATTGCGAAACAAACATTTATCGCAAGAACAAAAGTTGGCGGAAAAAAAAAAATAATAATAATAATAATAATAATAATAATCAGAACAAATACAATAAGTCTTTCCACAGAAAAGTGGAAAGACTTAATAAATATAAAGCAATTGTTTTGAAAACAATTGTTAGGCAGTCTTTCCCCTCTGATGAATGGATAATTGGGTTTTTTTATTGATTGATTTGGAAAAAAAGGGGGGGGGGGGGGGTATTTGTTTGTTTGTTTGTTTTTGTAAAGGGTCTATATTATTATGTTACCGGAGAAGTTTCATGTTTAGTTTGGAAAGTTTTTCTTTTATTTTAGATACAGCGCGCGCGCAATATTGAGGAGACATCACGTGACGCGGGTTTATATTAAGAAAAACTTAGTCTTTTAATTTCTTTTTAGGTCGGGACCTTGAACAGACAACATGTCTAGAGATGGAATGTACACAATGTAATTTTTTTGTCATTGTAGGAAATTGACATTTTGATCACAGTTCACCAGCAGTGCATGTTTTGGATTTAATCGATCCGGTGTAACTTTAAAACACATTTAATGATTATTTTTTGATAATGTCCATTTTTCAGCACCTGTTTGTAACACAGATTAGTATTTCAATCTCGGAGCGGACATTTTATTGTAGGTTTTTACTGAGATTGACGGACCTAGCAAGCGATTTTTACGGCATTGCCATTTTTTTTTTCTAGGAAAAGTCTTGAGAGATATCTGCAAAAAGTTTTTTTATGAACCTTCAGTACATGTATGCCCTGCTGACTGCAAATTTTCAGGTCAATTGGACTTGTAGTTTCAGAGAATATGTGGATTTTTTTTCAGAAGAGACGTAAGAACAATAATAAAATAAAAATTTTCTTGAATAATTGAGAGTTTGTTCCTTCAATAAACTGTCATAAATAAACAGTCATACATATTGATTGATTGATTAGTTGGTTGATTGATTGGTTGGTTGGTTGGTTTGTTGGTTGGTTGATTAAACACGTTTGATAGGGTCACTTAGAACAAGGGGAAAAAGACCTCAAGAGACCTTGCATCCCGTATTAAACGCATGACACGGAAACATACATTAAGTGATTGATTGGTTGGTTGGTTGGTTGGTTAAACACGTTGGTTAAACATGTTGGTTTAACACGTTGGTTAAACACGTTGGCTGGTTAAACACGTTTGATAGGCTCAATTTAAACAAGCGAAAAAAAACCATCTTGGATCCCGTATTTAACACATGAAACGGAAACATGCATTGATTTATTTATTGGTTGGTTGGTTGGTTGGTTGGTTAAACACGTTGGTTAAACATGTCGGTTAAACACGTAGTTTAAACAAGTTGGCTGGTTAATCACGTTTGATAGGCTCAATTTTAACAAGCGAAAAAAAACCATCTCGGATCCCGTATTTAACACATGAAACGGAAACATGCATTGATTGATTGATTGGTTGGTTGGTTGGTTAAACACGTTGGTTAAACACATTGGATAGGCTCAAAATTGGATCCCGTATTTAACACATGAAACGGAAACATGCATTGATTGATTGATTGGTTGGTTGGTTGGTTGGTTGGTTGGTTGGTTGGTTGGTTGGTTGGTTGGTTGGTTAAACACGTTGGTTAAACACATTGGATAGGCTCAAAATTGGATCCCGTATTTAACACATGAAACGGAAACATGCATTGATTGATTGATTGGTTGGTTGGTTGGTTGGTTGGTTGGTTGGTTGGTTGGTTAAACACGTTGGTTAAACACATTGGATAGGCTCAAAATTGGATCCCGTATTTAACACATGAAACGGAAACATGCATTGATTGATTGATTGGTTGGTTGGTTAAACATGTTGGTTAAACACGTTGGTTAATCATATTGGTTGAACACCTTGGTTAAACATATTGGTTAAACACGTTGGCTGGTTAAACACGTTGGATAAGCTCAATTTAAACAAGCGAAAAAAAAACATCTTGGATCCCGTATTTAACACATGAAACGGAAACATGCATTGATTGATTGATTGCTTGATTGGTTGGGTGGTTGGTTGGTTAAACATGTTGGTTAAACACGTTGGTTAAACACGTTGGCTGGTTAAACACGTTAGATAGGCTCAATTTAAACAAGCGAAAAAAACCATCTTGGATGGTTGGTTGGTTGGTTGGTTGGTAAGTTGGTTAAACACGTTGGTTAAACACGTTGGTTAAACATGTTGGTTAAACACGTTGGTTAAACACGTTGGCTGGTTAACACGTTAGATAGGCTCAATTTAAACGAGCGAAAAAAAAAACATCTTGGATGCCGTATTTAACACATGAAACGGAAACGCATTGATTGATTGATTGGTTGGTTGGTTAAACACGTTGGTTAAACACGTTTGATAGGCTCAATTAAAACAAGCGAAAAAAAAGAGACCTTGAATCCCGTATCAAACACATGAAACGGAAACATTGATTGATTGATTGATTGATTGATTGGTTGATTGATTGGTTGGTTGGTTGGTTGGTTGGTTGGTTGGTTGGTTGATTGGTTGGTTGGTTGGTTGGTTGGTTGGTTGGTTGGTTGGTTGGTTGAAAATCAAACACACATAAAACTGTTTAAATAGTGCCAAAACCACATAACTTGATGACCTTGACCTTTGACCTTGTGACCTTCGTCAAGGTCATTGCTCCACAAGGTCATTGCAAAAGACCCAATGGGTCAAGGACCTTTGTTTAAGAGTTTTGCCTAAATATGGCTTTTTAAAAACCATCGATGGGAGTTATGTCCCTTACATGATGGTAAAATCAATATAGTCATAATGTAAAAAAGTTGCCCCTTGAAGTACTTAACATTTTTCACTGCTTAAATTTTCTGTATCTATAACCATTCAAGAATTATAGGGAAATCAAAGACATATGAAAATCTAAAATATGACCTTGACCTTTGACCTTGACCTAATTTTCTAAGTTAGGAATCAGGGGACTCAAATAAAAACATTTCAGGGTTATACGGTTAACGGTTTATGAGTTAAAAAAACATACCGACAAATTTATTCCGTAAAGATAGATAACTCCTATAAAATTTCATCGAATCGCTTCGATCCAAATTAGCCAAAATTTTCTGAGGATGTAACGAATAATTTGTAAAAAGAATTTTGTCGCTATCTTTTTTTGTTACGAAGGAGATGCACACACATGATAAACAGTGAATAGGGAGATAACTCTTACAGAGAAAATTGTTCGTCTTAGCAGGGTGAAATTTAAAAGCGCATAAACTATACGATACAATATGAGAAATATCTAAGCGACATATTGCGAAACAAACATTTATCGCAAGAACAAAAGTTGGCGGAAAAAAAAAATAATAATAATAATAATAATAATAATAATCAGAACAAATACAATAAGTCTTTCCACAGAAAAGTGGAAAGACTTAATAAATATAAAGCAATTGTTTTGAAAACAATTGTTAGGCAGTCTTTCCCCTCTGATGAATGGATAATTGGGTTTTTTTATTGATTGATTTGGAAAAAAAGGGGGGGGGGGGTATTTGTTTGTTTGTTTGTTTTTGTAAAGGGTCTATATTATTATGTTACCGGAGAAGTTTCATGTTTAGTTTGGAAAGTTTTTCTTTTATTTTAGATACAGCGCGCGCGCAATATTGAGGAGACATCACGTGACGCGGGTTTATATTAAGAAAAACTTAGTCTTTTAATTTCTTTTTAGGTCGGGACCTTGAACAGACAACATGTCTAGAGATGGAATGTACACAATGTAATTTTTTTGTCATTGTAGGAAATTGACATTTTGATCACAGTTCACCAGCAGTGCATGTTTTGGATTTAATCGATCCGGTGTAACTTTAAAACACATTTAATGATTATTTTTTGATAATGTCCATTTTTCAGCACCTGTTTGTAACACAGATTAGTATTTCAATCTCGGAGCGGACATTTTATTGTAGGTTTTTACTGAGATTGACGGACCTAGCAAGCGATTTTTACGGCATTGCCATTTTTTTTTTCTAGGAAAAGTCTTGAGAGATATCTGCAAAAAGTTTTTTTATGAACCTTCAGTACATGTATGCCCTGCTGACTGCAAATTTTCAGGTCAATTGGACTTGTAGTTTCAGAGAATATGTGGATTTTTTTTCAGAAGAGACGTAAGAACAATAATAAAATAAAAATTTTCTTGAATAATTGAGAGTTTGTTCCTTCAATAAACTGTCATAAATAAACAGTCATACATATTGATTGATTGATTAGTTGGTTGATTGATTGGTTGGTTGGTTGGTTTGTTGGTTGGTTGATTAAACACGTTTGATAGGGTCACTTAGAACAAGGGGAAAAAGACCTCAAGAGACCTTGCATCCCGTATTAAACGCATGACACGGAAACATACATTAAGTGATTGATTGGTTGGTTGGTTGGTTGGTTAAACACGTTGGTTAAACATGTTGGTTTAACACGTTGGTTAAACACGTTGGCTGGTTAAACACGTTTGATAGGCTCAATTTAAACAAGCGAAAAAAAACCATCTTGGATCCCGTATTTAACACATGAAACGGAAACATGCATTGATTTATTTATTGGTTGGTTGGTTGGTTGGTTGGTTAAACACGTTGGTTAAACATGTCGGTTAAACACGTAGTTTAAACAAGTTGGCTGGTTAATCACGTTTGATAGGCTCAATTTTAACAAGCGAAAAAAAACCATCTCGGATCCCGTATTTAACACATGAAACGGAAACATGCATTGATTGATTGATTGGTTGGTTGGTTGGTTAAACACGTTGGTTAAACACATTGGATAGGCTCAAAATTGGATCCCGTATTTAACACATGAAACGGAAACATGCATTGATTGATTGATTGGTTGGTTGGTTGGTTGGTTGGTTGGTTGGTTGGTTGGTTGGTTGGTTGGTTGGTTAAACACGTTGGTTAAACACATTGGATAGGCTCAAAATTGGATCCCGTATTTAACACATGAAACGGAAACATGCATTGATTGATTGATTGGTTGGTTGGTTGGTTGGTTGGTTGGTTGGTTGGTTGGTTAAACACGTTGGTTAAACACATTGGATAGGCTCAAAATTGGATCCCGTATTTAACACATGAAACGGAAACATGCATTGATTGATTGATTGGTTGGTTGGTTAAACATGTTGGTTAAACACGTTGGTTAATCATATTGGTTGAACACCTTGGTTAAACATATTGGTTAAACACGTTGGCTGGTTAAACACGTTGGATAAGCTCAATTTAAACAAGCGAAAAAAAAACATCTTGGATCCCGTATTTAACACATGAAACGGAAACATGCATTGATTGATTGATTGCTTGATTGGTTGGGTGGTTGGTTGGTTAAACATGTTGGTTAAACACGTTGGTTAAACACGTTGGCTGGTTAAACACGTTAGATAGGCTCAATTTAAACAAGCGAAAAAAACCATCTTGGATGGTTGGTTGGTTGGTTGGTTGGTAAGTTGGTTAAACACGTTGGTTAAACACGTTGGTTAAACATGTTGGTTAAACACGTTGGTTAAACACGTTGGCTGGTTAACACGTTAGATAGGCTCAATTTAAACGAGCGAAAAAAAAAAACATCTTGGATGCCGTATTTAACACATGAAACGGAAACGCATTGATTGATTGATTGGTTGGTTGGTTAAACACGTTGGTTAAACACGTTTGATAGGCTCAATTAAAACAAGCGAAAAAAAAGAGACCTTGAATCCCGTATCAAACACATGAAACGGAAACATTGATTGATTGATTGATTGATTGATTGGTTGATTGATTGGTTGGTTGGTTGGTTGGTTGGTTGGTTGGTTGGTTGATTGGTTGGTTGGTTGGTTGGTTGGTTGGTTGGTTGGTTGGTTGGTTGAAAATCAAACACACATAAAACTGTTTAAATAGTGCCAAAACCACATAACTTGATGACCTTGACCTTTGACCTTGTGACCTTCGTCAAGGTCATTGCTCCACAAGGTCATTGCAAAAGACCCAATGGGTCAAGGACCTTTGTTTAAGAGTTTTGCCTAAATATGGCTTTTTAAAAACCATCGATGGGAGTTATGTCCCTTACATGATGGTAAAATCAATATAGTCATAATGTAAAAAAGTTGCCCCTTGAAGTACTTAACATTTTTCACTGCTTAAATTTTCTGTATCTATAACCATTCAAGAATTATAGGGAAATCAAAGACATATGAAAATCTAAAATATGACCTTGACCTTTGACCTTGACCTAATTTTCTAAGTTAGGAATCAGGGGACTCAAATAAAAACATTTCAGGGTTATACGGTTAACGGTTTATGAGTTAAAAAAACATACCGACAAATTTATTCCGTAAAGATAGATAACTCCTATAAAATTTCATCGAATCGCTTCGATCCAAATTAGCCAAAATTTTCTGAGGATGTAACGAATAATTTGTAAAAAGAATTTTGTCGCTATCTTTTTTTGTTACGAAGGAGATGCACACACATGATAAACAGTGAATAGGGAGATAACTCTTACAGAGAAAATTGTTCGTCTTAGCAGGGTGAAATTTAAAAGCGCATAAACTATACGATACAATATGAGAAATATCTAAGCGACATATTGCGAAACAAACATTTATCGCAAGAACAAAAGTTGGCGGAAAAAAAAAATAATAATAATAATAATAATAATAATAATCAGAACAAATACAATAAGTCTTTCCACAGAAAAGTGGAAAGACTTAATAAATATAAAGCAATTGTTTTGAAAACAATTGTTAGGCAGTCTTTCCCCTCTGATGAATGGATAATTGGGTTTTTTTATTGATTGATTTGGAAAAAAAGGGGGGGGGGGGGTATTTGTTTGTTTGTTTGTTTTTGTAAAGGGTCTATATTATTATGTTACCGGAGAAGTTTCATGTTTAGTTTGGAAAGTTTTTCTTTTATTTTAGATACAGCGCGCGCGCAATATTGAGGAGACATCACGTGACGCGGGTTTATATTAAGAAAAACTTAGTCTTTTAATTTCTTTTTAGGTCGGGACCTTGAACAGACAACATGTCTAGAGATGGAATGTACACAATGTAATTTTTTTGTCATTGTAGGAAATTGACATTTTGATCACAGTTCACCAGCAGTGCATGTTTTGGATTTAATCGATCCGGTGTAACTTTAAAACACATTTAATGATTATTTTTTGATAATGTCCATTTTTCAGCACCTGTTTGTAACACAGATTAGTATTTCAATCTCGGAGCGGACATTTTATTGTAGGTTTTTACTGAGATTGACGGACCTAGCAAGCGATTTTTACGGCATTGCCATTTTTTTTTTCTAGGAAAAGTCTTGAGAGATATCTGCAAAAAGTTTTTTTATGAACCTTCAGTACATGTATGCCCTGCTGACTGCAAATTTTCAGGTCAATTGGACTTGTAGTTTCAGAGAATATGTGGATTTTTTTTCAGAAGAGACGTAAGAACAATAATAAAATAAAAATTTTCTTGAATAATTGAGAGTTTGTTCCTTCAATAAACTGTCATAAATAAACAGTCATACATATTGATTGATTGATTAGTTGGTTGATTGATTGGTTGGTTGGTTGGTTTGTTGGTTGGTTGATTAAACACGTTTGATAGGGTCACTTAGAACAAGGGGAAAAAGACCTCAAGAGACCTTGCATCCCGTATTAAACGCATGACACGGAAACATACATTAAGTGATTGATTGGTTGGTTGGTTGGTTGGTTAAACACGTTGGTTAAACATGTTGGTTTAACACGTTGGTTAAACACGTTGGCTGGTTAAACACGTTTGATAGGCTCAATTTAAACAAGCGAAAAAAAACCATCTTGGATCCCGTATTTAACACATGAAACGGAAACATGCATTGATTTATTTATTGGTTGGTTGGTTGGTTGGTTGGTTAAACACGTTGGTTAAACATGTCGGTTAAACACGTAGTTTAAACAAGTTGGCTGGTTAATCACGTTTGATAGGCTCAATTTTAACAAGCGAAAAAAAACCATCTCGGATCCCGTATTTAACACATGAAACGGAAACATGCATTGATTGATTGATTGGTTGGTTGGTTGGTTAAACACGTTGGTTAAACACATTGGATAGGCTCAAAATTGGATCCCGTATTTAACACATGAAACGGAAACATGCATTGATTGATTGATTGGTTGGTTGGTTGGTTGGTTGGTTGGTTGGTTGGTTGGTTGGTTGGTTGGTTGGTTAAACACGTTGGTTAAACACATTGGATAGGCTCAAAATTGGATCCCGTATTTAACACATGAAACGGAAACATGCATTGATTGATTGATTGGTTGGTTGGTTGGTTGGTTGGTTGGTTGGTTGGTTGGTTAAACACGTTGGTTAAACACATTGGATAGGCTCAAAATTGGATCCCGTATTTAACACATGAAACGGAAACATGCATTGATTGATTGATTGGTTGGTTGGTTAAACATGTTGGTTAAACACGTTGGTTAATCATATTGGTTGAACACCTTGGTTAAACATATTGGTTAAACACGTTGGCTGGTTAAACACGTTGGATAAGCTCAATTTAAACAAGCGAAAAAAAAACATCTTGGATCCCGTATTTAACACATGAAACGGAAACATGCATTGATTGATTGATTGCTTGATTGGTTGGGTGGTTGGTTGGTTAAACATGTTGGTTAAACACGTTGGTTAAACACGTTGGCTGGTTAAACACGTTAGATAGGCTCAATTTAAACAAGCGAAAAAAACCATCTTGGATGGTTGGTTGGTTGGTTGGTTGGTAAGTTGGTTAAACACGTTGGTTAAACACGTTGGTTAAACATGTTGGTTAAACACGTTGGTTAAACACGTTGGCTGGTTAACACGTTAGATAGGCTCAATTTAAACGAGCGAAAAAAAAAAACATCTTGGATGCCGTATTTAACACATGAAACGGAAACGCATTGATTGATTGATTGGTTGGTTGGTTAAACACGTTGGTTAAACACGTTTGATAGGCTCAATTAAAACAAGCGAAAAAAAAGAGACCTTGAATCCCGTATCAAACACATGAAACGGAAACATTGATTGATTGATTGATTGATTGATTGATTGGTTGATTGATTGGTTGGTTGGTTGGTTGGTTGGTTGGTTGGTTGGTTGATTGGTTGGTTGGTTGGTTGGTTGGTTGGTTGGTTGGTTGGTTGGTTGAAAATCAAACACACATAAAACTGTTTAAATAGTGCCAAAACCACATAACTTGATGACCTTGACCTTTGACCTTGTGACCTTCGTCAAGGTCATTGCTCCACAAGGTCATTGCAAAAGACCCAATGGGTCAAGGACCTTTGTTTAAGAGTTTTGCCTAAATATGGCTTTTTAAAAACCATCGATGGGAGTTATGTCCCTTACATGATGGTAAAATCAATATAGTCATAATGTAAAAAAGTTGCCCCTTGAAGTACTTAACATTTTTCACTGCTTAAATTTTCTGTATCTATAACCATTCAAGAATTATAGGGAAATCAAAGACATATGAAAATCTAAAATATGACCTTGACCTTTGACCTTGACCTAATTTTCTAAGTTAGGAATCAGGGGACTCAAATAAAAACATTTCAGGGTTATACGGTTAACGGTTTATGAGTTAAAAAAACATACCGACAAATTTATTCCGTAAAGATAGATAACTCCTATAAAATTTCATCGAATCGCTTCGATCCAAATTAGCCAAAATTTTCTGAGGATGTAACGAATAATTTGTAAAAAGAATTTTGTCGCTATCTTTTTTTGTTACGAAGGAGATGCACACACATGATAAACAGTGAATAGGGAGATAACTCTTACAGAGAAAATTGTTCGTCTTAGCAGGGTGAAATTTAAAAGCGCATAAACTATACGATACAATATGAGAAATATCTAAGCGACATATTGCGAAACAAACATTTATCGCAAGAACAAAAGTTGGCGGAAAAAAAAAAATAATAATAATAATAATAATAATAATAATCAGAACAAATACAATAAGTCTTTCCACAGAAAAGTGGAAAGACTTAATAAATATAAAGCAATTGTTTTGAAAACAATTGTTAGGCAGTCTTTCCCCTCTGATGAATGGATAATTGGGTTTTTTTATTGATTGATTTGGAAAAAAAGGGGGGGGGGTATTTGTTTGTTTGTTTGTTTTTGTAAAGGGTCTATATTATTATGTTACCGGAGAAGTTTCATGTTTAGTTTGGAAAGTTTTTCTTTTATTTTAGATACAGCGCGCGCGCAATATTGAGGAGACATCACGTGACGCGGGTTTATATTAAGAAAAACTTAGTCTTTTAATTTCTTTTTAGGTCGGGACCTTGAACAGACAACATGTCTAGAGATGGAATGTACACAATGTAATTTTTTTGTCATTGTAGGAAATTGACATTTTGATCACAGTTCACCAGCAGTGCATGTTTTGGATTTAATCGATCCGGTGTAACTTTAAAACACATTTAATGATTATTTTTTGATAATGTCCATTTTTCAGCACCTGTTTGTAACACAGATTAGTATTTCAATCTCGGAGCGGACATTTTATTGTAGGTTTTTACTGAGATTGACGGACCTAGCAAGCGATTTTTACGGCATTGCCATTTTTTTTTTCTAGGAAAAGTCTTGAGAGATATCTGCAAAAAGTTTTTTTATGAACCTTCAGTACATGTATGCCCTGCTGACTGCAAATTTTCAGGTCAATTGGACTTGTAGTTTCAGAGAATATGTGGATTTTTTTTCAGAAGAGACGTAAGAACAATAATAAAATAAAAATTTTCTTGAATAATTGAGAGTTTGTTCCTTCAATAAACTGTCATAAATAAACAGTCATACATATTGATTGATTGATTAGTTGGTTGATTGATTGGTTGGTTGGTTGGTTTGTTGGTTGGTTGATTAAACACGTTTGATAGGGTCACTTAGAACAAGGGGAAAAAGACCTCAAGAGACCTTGCATCCCGTATTAAACGCATGACACGGAAACATACATTAAGTGATTGATTGGTTGGTTGGTTGGTTGGTTAAACACGTTGGTTAAACATGTTGGTTTAACACGTTGGTTAAACACGTTGGCTGGTTAAACACGTTTGATAGGCTCAATTTAAACAAGCGAAAAAAAACCATCTTGGATCCCGTATTTAACACATGAAACGGAAACATGCATTGATTTATTTATTGGTTGGTTGGTTGGTTGGTTGGTTAAACACGTTGGTTAAACATGTCGGTTAAACACGTAGTTTAAACAAGTTGGCTGGTTAATCACGTTTGATAGGCTCAATTTTAACAAGCGAAAAAAAACCATCTCGGATCCCGTATTTAACACATGAAACGGAAACATGCATTGATTGATTGATTGGTTGGTTGGTTGGTTAAACACGTTGGTTAAACACATTGGATAGGCTCAAAATTGGATCCCGTATTTAACACATGAAACGGAAACATGCATTGATTGATTGATTGGTTGGTTGGTTGGTTGGTTGGTTGGTTGGTTGGTTGGTTGGTTGGTTGGTTGGTTAAACACGTTGGTTAAACACATTGGATAGGCTCAAAATTGGATCCCGTATTTAACACATGAAACGGAAACATGCATTGATTGATTGATTGGTTGGTTGGTTGGTTGGTTGGTTGGTTGGTTGGTTGGTTAAACACGTTGGTTAAACACATTGGATAGGCTCAAAATTGGATCCCGTATTTAACACATGAAACGGAAACATGCATTGATTGATTGATTGGTTGGTTGGTTAAACATGTTGGTTAAACACGTTGGTTAATCATATTGGTTGAACACCTTGGTTAAACATATTGGTTAAACACGTTGGCTGGTTAAACACGTTGGATAAGCTCAATTTAAACAAGCGAAAAAAAAACATCTTGGATCCCGTATTTAACACATGAAACGGAAACATGCATTGATTGATTGATTGCTTGATTGGTTGGGTGGTTGGTTGGTTAAACATGTTGGTTAAACACGTTGGTTAAACACGTTGGCTGGTTAAACACGTTAGATAGGCTCAATTTAAACAAGCGAAAAAAACCATCTTGGATGGTTGGTTGGTTGGTTGGTTGGTAAGTTGGTTAAACACGTTGGTTAAACACGTTGGTTAAACATGTTGGTTAAACACGTTGGTTAAACACGTTGGCTGGTTAACACGTTAGATAGGCTCAATTTAAACGAGCGAAAAAAAAAAACATCTTGGATGCCGTATTTAACACATGAAACGGAAACGCATTGATTGATTGATTGGTTGGTTGGTTAAACACGTTGGTTAAACACGTTTGATAGGCTCAATTAAAACAAGCGAAAAAAAAGAGACCTTGAATCCCGTATCAAACACATGAAACGGAAACATTGATTGATTGATTGATTGATTGATTGATTGGTTGATTGATTGGTTGGTTGGTTGGTTGGTTGGTTGGTTGGTTGGTTGATTGGTTGGTTGGTTGGTTGGTTGGTTGGTTGGTTGGTTGGTTGGTTGAAAATCAAACACACATAAAACTGTTTAAATAGTGCCAAAACCACATAACTTGATGACCTTGACCTTTGACCTTGTGACCTTCGTCAAGGTCATTGCTCCACAAGGTCATTGCAAAAGACCCAATGGGTCAAGGACCTTTGTTTAAGAGTTTTGCCTAAATATGGCTTTTTAAAAACCATCGATGGGAGTTATGTCCCTTACATGATGGTAAAATCAATATAGTCATAATGTAAAAAAGTTGCCCCTTGAAGTACTTAACATTTTTCACTGCTTAAATTTTCTGTATCTATAACCATTCAAGAATTATAGGGAAATCAAAGACATATGAAAATCTAAAATATGACCTTGACCTTTGACCTTGACCTAATTTTCTAAGTTAGGAATCAGGGGACTCAAATAAAAACATTTCAGGGTTATACGGTTAACGGTTTATGAGTTAAAAAAACATACCGACAAATTTATTCCGTAAAGATAGATAACTCCTATAAAATTTCATCGAATCGCTTCGATCCAAATTAGCCAAAATTTTCTGAGGATGTAACGAATAATTTGTAAAAAGAATTTTGTCGCTATCTTTTTTTGTTACGAAGGAGATGCACACACATGATAAACAGTGAATAGGGAGATAACTCTTACAGAGAAAATTGTTCGTCTTAGCAGGGTGAAATTTAAAAGCGCATAAACTATACGATACAATATGAGAAATATCTAAGCGACATATTGCGAAACAAACATTTATCGCAAGAACAAAAGTTGGCGGAAAAAAAAAAATAATAATAATAATAATAATAATAATAATCAGAACAAATACAATAAGTCTTTCCACAGAAAAGTGGAAAGACTTAATAAATATAAAGCAATTGTTTTGAAAACAATTGTTAGGCAGTCTTTCCCCTCTGATGAATGGATAATTGGGTTTTTTTATTGATTGATTTGGAAAAAAAGGGGGGGGGGGGGGTATTTGTTTGTTTGTTTGTTTTTGTAAAGGGTCTATATTATTATGTTACCGGAGAAGTTTCATGTTTAGTTTGGAAAGTTTTTCTTTTATTTTAGATACAGCGCGCGCGCAATATTGAGGAGACATCACGTGACGCGGGTTTATATTAAGAAAAACTTAGTCTTTTAATTTCTTTTTAGGTCGGGACCTTGAACAGACAACATGTCTAGAGATGGAATGTACACAATGTAATTTTTTTGTCATTGTAGGAAATTGACATTTTGATCACAGTTCACCAGCAGTGCATGTTTTGGATTTAATCGATCCGGTGTAACTTTAAAACACATTTAATGATTATTTTTTGATAATGTCCATTTTTCAGCACCTGTTTGTAACACAGATTAGTATTTCAATCTCGGAGCGGACATTTTATTGTAGGTTTTTACTGAGATTGACGGACCTAGCAAGCGATTTTTACGGCATTGCCATTTTTTTTTTCTAGGAAAAGTCTTGAGAGATATCTGCAAAAAGTTTTTTTATGAACCTTCAGTACATGTATGCCCTGCTGACTGCAAATTTTCAGGTCAATTGGACTTGTAGTTTCAGAGAATATGTGGATTTTTTTTCAGAAGAGACGTAAGAACAATAATAAAATAAAAATTTTCTTGAATAATTGAGAGTTTGTTCCTTCAATAAACTGTCATAAATAAACAGTCATACATATTGATTGATTGATTAGTTGGTTGATTGATTGGTTGGTTGGTTGGTTTGTTGGTTGGTTGATTAAACACGTTTGATAGGGTCACTTAGAACAAGGGGAAAAAGACCTCAAGAGACCTTGCATCCCGTATTAAACGCATGACACGGAAACATACATTAAGTGATTGATTGGTTGGTTGGTTGGTTGGTTAAACACGTTGGTTAAACATGTTGGTTTAACACGTTGGTTAAACACGTTGGCTGGTTAAACACGTTTGATAGGCTCAATTTAAACAAGCGAAAAAAAAACCATCTTGGATCCCGTATTTAACACATGAAACGGAAACATGCATTGATTTATTTATTGGTTGGTTGGTTGGTTGGTTGGTTAAACACGTTGGTTAAACATGTCGGTTAAACACGTAGTTTAAACAAGTTGGCTGGTTAATCACGTTTGATAGGCTCAATTTTAACAAGCGAAAAAAAACCATCTCGGATCCCGTATTTAACACATGAAACGGAAACATGCATTGATTGATTGATTGGTTGGTTGGTTGGTTAAACACGTTGGTTAAACACATTGGATAGGCTCAAAATTGGATCCCGTATTTAACACATGAAACGGAAACATGCATTGATTGATTGATTGGTTGGTTGGTTGGTTGGTTGGTTGGTTGGTTGGTTGGTTGGTTGGTTGGTTGGTTAAACACGTTGGTTAAACACATTGGATAGGCTCAAAATTGGATCCCGTATTTAACACATGAAACGGAAACATGCATTGATTGATTGATTGGTTGGTTGGTTGGTTGGTTGGTTGGTTGGTTGGTTGGTTAAACACGTTGGTTAAACACATTGGATAGGCTCAAAATTGGATCCCGTATTTAACACATGAAACGGAAACATGCATTGATTGATTGATTGGTTGGTTGGTTAAACATGTTGGTTAAACACGTTGGTTAATCATATTGGTTGAACACCTTGGTTAAACATATTGGTTAAACACGTTAGCTGGTTAAACACGTTGGATAAGCTCAATTTAAACAAGCGAAAAAAAAACATCTTGGATCCCGTATTTAACACATGAAACGGAAACATGCATTGATTGATTGATTGCTTGATTGGTTGGGTGGTTGGTTGGTTAAACATGTTGGTTAAACACGTTGGTTAAACACGTTGGCTGGTTAAACACGTTAGATAGGCTCAATTTAAACAAGCGAAAAAAACCATCTTGGATGGTTGGTTGGTTGGTTGGTTGGTAAGTTGGTTAAACACGTTGGTTAAACACGTTGGTTAAACATGTTGGTTAAACACGTTGGTTAAACACGTTGGCTGGTTAACACGTTAGATAGGCTCAATTTAAACGAGCGAAAAAAAAAAACATCTTGGATGCCGTATTTAACACATGAAACGGAAACGCATTGATTGATTGATTGGTTGGTTGGTTAAACACGTTGGTTAAACACGTTTGATAGGCTCAATTAAAACAAGCGAAAAAAAAGAGACCTTGAATCCCGTATCAAACACATGAAACGGAAACATTGATTGATTGATTGATTGATTGATTGATTGGTTGATTGATTGGTTGGTTGGTTGGTTGGTTGGTTGGTTGGTTGGTTGATTGGTTGGTTGGTTGGTTGGTTGGTTGGTTGGTTGGTTGGTTGGTTGAAAATCAAACACACATAAAACTGTTTAAATAGTGCCAAAACCACATAACTTGATGACCTTGACCTTTGACCTTGTGACCTTCGTCAAGGTCATTGCTCCACAAGGTCATTGCAAAAGACCCAATGGGTCAAGGACCTTTGTTTAAGAGTTTTGCCTAAATATGGCTTTTTAAAAACCATCGATGGGAGTTATGTCCCTTACATGATGGTAAAATCAATATAGTCATAATGTAAAAAAGTTGCCCCTTGAAGTACTTAACATTTTTCACTGCTTAAATTTTCTGTATCTATAACCATTCAAGAATTATAGGGAAATCAAAGACATATGAAAATCTAAAATATGACCTTGACCTTTGACCTTGACCTAATTTTCTAAGTTAGGAATCAGGGGACTCAAATAAAAACATTTCAGGGTTATACGGTTAACGGTTTATGAGTTAAAAAAACATACCGACAAATTTATTCCGTAAAGATAGATAACTCCTATAAAATTTCATCGAATCGCTTCGATCCAAATTAGCCAAAATTTTCTGAGGATGTAACGAATAATTTGTAAAAAGAATTTTGTCGCTATCTTTTTTTGTTACGAAGGAGATGCACACACATGATAAACAGTGAATAGGGAGATAACTCTTACAGAGAAAATTGTTCGTCTTAGCAGGGTGAAATTTAAAAGCGCATAAACTATACGATACAATATGAGAAATATCTAAGCGACATATTGCGAAACAAACATTTATCGCAAGAACAAAAGTTGGCGGAAAAAAAAAAATAATAATAATAATAATAATAATAATAATCAGAACAAATACAATAAGTCTTTCCACAGAAAAGTGGAAAGACTTAATAAATATAAAGCAATTGTTTTGAAAACAATTGTTAGGCAGTCTTTCCCCTCTGATGAATGGATAATTGGGTTTTTTTATTGATTGATTTGGAAAAAAAGGGGGGGGGGGGGTATTTGTTTGTTTGTTTGTTTTTGTAAAGGGTCTATATTATTATGTTACCGGAGAAGTTTCATGTTTAGTTTGGAAAGTTTTTCTTTTATTTTAGATACAGCGCGCGCGCAATATTGAGGAGACATCACGTGACGCGGGTTATATTAAGAAAAACTTAGTCTTTTAATTTCTTTTTAGGTCGGGACCTTGAACAGACAACATGTCTAGAGATGGAATGTACACAATGTAATTTTTTTGTCATTGTAGGAAATTGACATTTTGATCACAGTTCACCAGCAGTGCATGTTTTGGATTTAATCGATCCGGTGTAACTTTAAAACACATTTAATGATTATTTTTTGATAATGTCCATTTTTCAGCACCTGTTTGTAACACAGATTAGTATTTCAATCTCGGAGCGGACATTTTATTGTAGGTTTTTACTGAGATTGACGGACCTAGCAAGCGATTTTTACGGCATTGCCATTTTTTTTTTCTAGGAAAAGTCTTGAGAGATATCTGCAAAAAGTTTTTTTATGAACCTTCAGTACATGTATGCCCTGCTGACTGCAAATTTTCAGGTCAATTGGACTTGTAGTTTCAGAGAATATGTGGATTTTTTTTCAGAAGAGACGTAAGAACAATAATAAAATAAAAATTTTCTTGAATAATTGAGAGTTTGTTCCTTCAATAAACTGTCATAAATAAACAGTCATACATATTGATTGATTGATTAGTTGGTTGATTGATTGGTTGGTTGGTTGGTTTGTTGGTTGGTTGATTAAACACGTTTGATAGGGTCACTTAGAACAAGGGGAAAAAGACCTCAAGAGACCTTGCATCCCGTATTAAACGCATGACACGGAAACATACATTAAGTGATTGATTGGTTGGTTGGTTGGTTGGTTAAACACGTTGGTTAAACATGTTGGTTTAACACGTTGGTTAAACACGTTGGCTGGTTAAACACGTTTGATAGGCTCAATTTAAACAAGCGAAAAAAAACCATCTTGGATCCCGTATTTAACACATGAAACGGAAACATGCATTGATTTATTTATTGGTTGGTTGGTTGGTTGGTTGGTTAAACACGTTGGTTAAACATGTCGGTTAAACACGTAGTTTAAACAAGTTGGCTGGTTAATCACGTTTGATAGGCTCAATTTTAACAAGCGAAAAAAAACCATCTCGGATCCCGTATTTAACACATGAAACGGAAACATGCATTGATTGATTGATTGGTTGGTTGGTTGGTTAAACACGTTGGTTAAACACATTGGATAGGCTCAAATTGGATCCCGTATTTAACACATGAAACGGAAACATGCATTGATTGATTGATTGGTTGGTTGGTTGGTTGGTTGGTTGGTTGGTTGGTTGGTTGGTTGGTTGGTTGGTTAAACACGTTGGTTAAACACATTGGATAGGCTCAAAATTGGATCCCGTATTTAACACATGAAACGGAAACATGCATTGATTGATTGATTGGTTGGTTGGTTGGTTGGTTGGTTGGTTGGTTGGTTGGTTAAACACGTTGGTTAAACACATTGGATAGGCTCAAAATTGGATCCCGTATTTAACACATGAAACGGAAACATGCATTGATTGATTGATTGGTTGGTTGGTTAAACATGTTGGTTAAACACGTTGGTTAATCATATTGGTTGAACACCTTGGTTAAACATATTGGTTAAACACGTTGGCTGGTTAAACACGTTGGATAAGCTCAATTTAAACAAGCGAAAAAAAAACATCTTGGATCCCGTATTTAACACATGAAACGGAAACATGCATTGATTGATTGATTGCTTGATTGGTTGGGTGGTTGGTTGGTTAAACATGTGGTTAAACACGTTGGTTAACACGTTGGTTGGCTGGTTAAACACGTTAGATAGGCTCAATTTAAACAAGCGAAAAAAACCATCTTGGATGGTTGGTTGGTTGGTTGGTTGGTAAGTTGGTTAAACACGTTGGTTAAACACGTTGGTTAAACATGTTGGTTAAACACGTTGGTTAAACACGTTGGCTGGTTAACACGTTAGATAGGCTCAATTTAAACGAGCGAAAAAAAAAAACATCTTGGATGCCGTATTTAACACATGAAACGGAAACGCATTGATTGATTGATTGGTTGGTTGGTTAAACACGTTGGTTAAACACGTTTGATAGGCTCAATTAAAACAAGCGAAAAAAAAGAGACCTTGAATCCCGTATCAAACACATGAAACGGAAACATTGATTGATTGATTGATTGATTGATTGATTGGTTGATTGATTGGTTGGTTGGTTGGTTGGTTGGTTGGTTGGTTGGTTGGTTGATTGGTTGGTTGGTTGGTTGGTTGGTTGGTTGGTTGGTTGGTGGTTGAAAATCAAACACACATAAAACTGTTTAAATAGTGCCAAAACCACATAACTTGATGACCTTGACCTTTGACCTTGTGACCTTCGTCAAGGTCATTGCTCCACAAGGTCATTGCAAAAGACCCAATGGGTCAAGGACCTTTGTTTAAGAGTTTTGCCTAAATATGGCTTTTTAAAACCATCGATGGGAGTTATGTCCCTTACATGATGGTAAAATCAATATAGTCATAATGTAAAAAAGTTGCCCCTTGAAGTACTTAACATTTTTCACTGCTTAAATTTTCTGTATCTATAACCATTCAAGAATTATAGGGAAATCAAAGACATATGAAAATCTAAAATATGACCTTGACCTTTGACCTTGACCTAATTTTCTAAGTTAGGAATCAGGGGACTCAAATAAAAACATTTCAGGGTTATACGGTTAACGGTTTATGAGTTAAAAAAACATACCGACAAATTTATTCCGTAAAGATAGATAACTCCTATAAAATTTCATCGAATCGCTTCGATCCAAATTAGCCAAAATTTTCTGAGGATGTAACGAATAATTTGTAAAAAGAATTTTGTCGCTATCTTTTTTTGTTACGAAGGAGATGCACACACATGATAAACAGTGAATAGGGAGATAACTCTTACAGAGAAAATTGTTCGTCTTAGCAGGGTGAAATTTAAAAGCGCATAAACTATACGATACAATATGAGAAATATCTAAGCGACATATTGCGAAACAAACATTTATCGCAAGAACAAAAGTTGGCGGAAAAAAAAAAATAATAATAATAATAATAATAATAATAATCAGAACAAATACAATAAGTCTTTCACAGAAAAGTGGAAAGACTTAATAAATATAAAGCAATTGTTTTGAAAACAATTGTTAGGCAGTCTTTCCCCTCTGATGAATGGATAATTGGGTTTTTTTATTGATTGATTTGGAAAAAAAGGGGGGGGGGGGGTATTTGTTTGTTTGTTTGTTTTTGTAAAGGGTCTATATTATTATGTTACCGGAGAAGTTTCATGTTTAGTTTGGAAAGTTTTTCTTTTATTTTAGATACAGCGCGCGCGCAATATTGAGGAGACATCACGTGACGCGGGTTTATATTAAGAAAAACTTAGTCTTTTAATTTCTTTTTAGGTCGGGACCTTGAACAGACAACATGTCTAGAGATGGAATGTACACAATGTAATTTTTTTGTCATTGTAGGAAATTGACATTTTGATCACAGTTCACCAGCAGTGCATGTTTTGGATTTAATCGATCCGGTGTAACTTTAAAACACATTTAATGATTATTTTTTGATAATGTCCATTTTTCAGCACCTGTTTGTAACACAGATTAGTATTTCAATCTCGGAGCGGACATTTTATTGTAGGTTTTTTACTGAGATTGACGGACCTAGCAAGCGATTTTTACGGCATTGCCATTTTTTTTTTCTAGGAAAAGTCTTGAGAGATATCTGCAAAAAGTTTTTTTATGAACCTTCAGTACATGTATGCCCTGCTGACTGCAAATTTTCAGGTCAATTGGACTTGTAGTTTCAGAGAATATGTGGATTTTTTTTCAGAAGAGACGTAAGAACAATAATAAAATAAAAATTTTCTTGAATAATTGAGAGTTTGTTCCTTCAATAAACTGTCATAAATAAACAGTCATACATATTGATTGATTGATTAGTTGGTTGATTGATTGGTTGGTTGGTTGGTTTGTTGGTTGGTTGATTAAACACGTTTGATAGGGTCACTTAGAACAAGGGGAAAAAGACCTCAAGAGACCTTGCATCCCGTATTAAACGCATGACACGGAAACATACATTAAGTGATTGATTGGTTGGTTGGTTGGTTGGTTAAACACGTTGGTTAAACATGTTGGTTTAACACGTTGGTTAAACACGTTGGCTGGTTAAACACGTTTGATAGGCTCAATTTAAACAAGCGAAAAAAAACCATCTTGGATCCCGTATTTAACACATGAAACGGAAACATGCATTGATTTATTTATTGGTTGGTTGGTTGGTTGGTTGGTTAAACACGTTGGTTAAACATGTCGGTTAAACACGTAGTTTAAACAAGTTGGCTGGTTAATCACGTTTGATAGGCTCAATTTTAACAAGCGAAAAAAAACCATCTCGGATCCCGTATTTAACACATGAAACGGAAACATGCATTGATTGATTGATTGGTTGGTTGGTTGGTTAAACACGTTGGTTAAACACATTGGATAGGCTCAAAATTGGATCCCGTATTTAACACATGAAACGGAAACATGCATTGATTGATTGATTGGTTGGTTGGTTGGTTGGTTGGTTGGTTGGTTGGTTGGTTGGTTGGTTGGTTGGTTAAACACGTTGGTTAAACACATTGGATAGGCTCAAAATTGGATCCCGTATTTAACACATGAAACGGAAACATGCATTGATTGATTGATTGGTTGGTTGGTTGGTTGGTTGGTTGGTTGGTTGGTTGGTTAAACACGTTGGTTAAACACATTGGATAGGCTCAAAATTGGATCCCGTATTTAACACATGAAACGGAAACATGCATTGATTGATTGATTGGTTGGTTGGTTAAACATGTTGGTTAAACACGTTGGTTAATCATATTGGTTGAACACCTTGGTTAAACATATTGGTTAAACACGTTGGCTGGTTAAACACGTTGGATAAGCTCAATTTAAACAAGCGAAAAAAAAACATCTTGGATCCCGTATTTAACACATGAAACGGAAACATGCATTGATTGATTGATTGCTTGATTGGTTGGGTGGTTGGTTGGTTAAACATGTTGGTTAAACACGTTGGTTAAACACGTTGGCTGGTTAAACACGTTAGATAGGCTCAATTTAAACAAGCGAAAAAACCATCTTGGATGGTTGGTTGGTTGGTTGGTTGGTAAGTTGGTTAAACACGTTGGTTAAACACGTTGGTTAAACATGTTGGTTAAACACGTTGGTTAAACACGTTGGCTGGTTAACACGTTAGATAGGCTCAATTTAAACGAGCGAAAAAAAAAACATCTTGGATGCCGTATTTAACACATGAAACGGGAAACGCATTGATTGATTGATTGGTTGGTTGGTTAAACACGTTGGTTAAACACGTTTGATAGGCTCAATTAAAACAAGCGAAAAAAAAGAGACCTTGAATCCCGTATCAAACACATGAAACGGAAACATTGATTGATTGATTGATTGATTGATTGATTGGTTGATTGATTGGTTGGTTGGTTGGTTGGTTGGTTGGTTGGTTGGTTGATTGGTTGGTTGGTTGGTTGGTTGGTTGGTTGGTTGGTTGGTTGGTTGAAAAATCAAACACACATAAAACTGTTTAAATAGTGCCAAAACCACATAACTTGATGACCTTGACCTTTGACCTTGTGACCTTCGTCAAGGTCATTGCTCCACAAGGTCATTGCAAAAGACCCAATGGGTCAAGGACCTTTGTTTAAGAGTTTTGCCTAAATATGGCTTTTTAAAAACCATCGATGGGAGTTATGTCCCTTACATGATGGTAAAATCAATATAGTCATAATGTAAAAAAGTTGCCCTTGAAGTACTTAACATTTTCACTGCTTAAATTTTCTGTATCTATAACCATTCAAGAATTATAGGGAAATCAAAGACATATGAAAATCTAAAATATGACCTTGACCTTTGACCTTGACCTAATTTTCTAAGTTAGGAATCAGGGGACTCAAATAAAAACATTTCAGGGTTATACGGTTAACGGTTTATGAGTTAAAAAAACATACCGACAAATTTATTCCGTAAAGATAGATAACTCCTATAAAATTTCATCGAATCGCTTCGATCCAAATTAGCCAAAATTTTCTGAGGATGTAACGAATAATTTGTAAAAAGAATTTTGTCGCTATCTTTTTTTGTTACGAAGGAGATGCACACACATGATAAACAGTGAATAGGGAGATAACTCTTACAGAGAAAATTGTTCGTCTTAGCAGGGTGAAATTTAAAAGCGCATAAACTATACGATACAATATGAGAAATATCTAAGCGACATATTGCGAAACAAACATTTATCGCAAGAACAAAAGTTGGCGGAAAAAAAAAATAATAATAATAATAATAATAATAATAATCAGAACAAATACAATAAGTCTTTCCACAGAAAAGTGGAAAGACTTAATAAATATAAAGCAATTGTTTTGAAAACAATTGTTAGGCAGTCTTTCCCCTCTGATGAATGGATAATTGGGTTTTTTTATTGATTGATTTGGAAAAAAAGGGGGGGGGGGGTATTTGTTTGTTTGTTTGTTTTTGTAAAGGGTCTATATTATTATGTTACCGGAGAAGTTTCATGTTTAGTTTGGAAAGTTTTTCTTTTATTTTAGATACAGCGCGCGCGCAATATTGAGGAGACATCACGTGACGCGGGTTTATATTAAGAAAAACTTAGTCTTTTAATTTCTTTTTAGGTCGGGACCTTGAACAGACAACATGTCTAGAGATGGAATGTACACAATGTAATTTTTTTGTCATTGTAGGAAATTGACATTTTGATCACAGTTCACCAGCAGTGCATGTTTTGGATTTAATCGATCCGGTGTAACTTTAAAACACATTTAATGATTATTTTTTGATAATGTCCATTTTTCAGCACCTGTTTGTAACACAGATTAGTATTTCAATCTCGGAGCGGACATTTTATTGTAGGTTTTTACTGAGATTGACGGACCTAGCAAGCGATTTTTACGGCATTGCCATTTTTTTTTTCTAGGAAAAGTCTTGAGAGATATCTGCAAAAAGTTTTTTTATGAACCTTCAGTACATGTATGCCCTGCTGACTGCAAATTTTCAGGTCAATTGGACTTGTAGTTTCAGAGAATATGTGGATTTTTTTTCAGAAGAGACGTAAGAACAATAATAAAATAAAAATTTTCTTGAATAATTGAGAGTTTGTTCCTTCAATAAACTGTCATAAATAAACAGTCATACATATTGATTGATTGATTAGTTGGTTGATTGATTGGTTGGTTGGTTGGTTTGTTGGTTGGTTGATTAAACACGTTTGATAGGGTCACTTAGAACAAGGGGAAAAAGACCTCAAGAGACCTTGCATCCCGTATTAAACGCATGACACGGAAACATACATTAAGTGATTGATTGGTTGGTTGGTTGGTTGGTTAAACACGTTGGTTAAACATGTTGGTTTAACACGTTGGTTAAACACGTTGGCTGGTTAAACACGTTTGATAGGCTCAATTTAAACAAGCGAAAAAAAACATCTTGGATCCCGTATTTAACACATGAAACGGAAACATGCATTGATTTATTTATTGGTTGGTTGGTTGGTTGGTTGGTTAAACACGTTGGTTAAACATGTCGGTTAAACACGTAGTTTAAACAAGTTGGCTGGTTAATCACGTTTGATAGGCTCAATTTTAACAAGCGAAAAAAAACCATCTCGGATCCCGTATTTAACACATGAAACGGAAACATGCATTGATTGATTGATTGGGTTGGTTGTTGGTTAAACACGTTGGTTAAACACATTGGATAGGCTCAAAATTGGATCCCGTATTTAACACATGAAACGGAAACATGCATTGATTGATTGATTGGTTGGTTGGTTGGTTGGTTGGTTGGTGGTTGGTTGGTTGGTTGGTTGGTTGGTTAAACACGTTGGTTAAACACATTGGATAGGCTCAAATTGGATCCCGTATTTAACACATGAAACGGAAACATGCATTGATTGATTGATTGGTTGGTTGGTTGGTTGTTGGTTGGTTGGTTGGTTGGTTAAACACGTTGGTTAAACACATTGGATAGGCTCAAAATTGGATCCCGTATTTAACACATGAAACGGAAACATGCATTGATTGATTGATTGGTTGGTTGGTTAAACATGTTGGTTAAACACGTTGGTTAATCATATTGGTTGAACACCTTGGTTAAACATATTGGTTAAACACGTTGGCTGGTTAAACACGTTGGATAAGCTCAATTTAAACAAGCGAAAAAAAAACATCTTGGATCCCGTATTTAACACATGAAACGGAAACATGCATTGATTGATTGATTGCTTGATTGGTTGGGTGGTTGGTTGGTTAAACATGTTGGTTAAACACGTTGGTTAAACACGTTGGCTGGTTAAACACGTTAGATAGGCTCAATTTAAACAAGCGAAAAAAACATCTTGGATGGTTGGTTGGTTGGTTGGTTGGTAAGTTGGTTAAACACGTTGGTTAAACACGTTGGTTAAACATGTTGGTTAAACACGTTGGTTAAACACGTTGGCTGGTTAACACGTTAGATAGGCTCAATTTAAACGAGCGAAAAAAAAAAACATCTTGGATGCCGTATTTAACACATGAAACGGAAACGCATTGATTGATTGATTGGTTGGTTGGTTAAACACGTTGGTTAAACACGTTTGATAGGCTCAATTAAAAACAAGCGAAAAAAAAGAGACCTTGAATCCCGTATCAAACACATGAAACGGAAACATTGATTGATTGATTGATTGATTGATTGATTGGTTGATTGATTGGTTGGTTGGTTGGTTGGTTGGTTGGTTGGTTGGTTGATTGGTTGGTTGGTTGGTTGGTTGGTTGGTTGGTTGGTTGGTTGGTTGAAAATCAAACACACATAAAACTGTTTAAATAGTGCCAAAACACATAACTTGATGACCTTGACCTTTGACCTTGTGACCTTCGTCAAGGTCATTGCTCCACAAGGTCATTGCAAAAGACCCAATGGGTCAAGGACCTTTGTTTAAGAGTTTTGCCTAAATATGGCTTTTTAAAAACCATCGATGGGAGTTATGTCCCTTACATGATGGTAAAATCAATATAGTCATAATGTAAAAAAGTTGCCCCTTGAAGTACTTAACATTTTTCACTGCTTAAATTTTCTGTATCTATAACCATTCAAGAATTATAGGGAAATCAAAGACATATGAAAATCTAAAATATGACCTTGACCTTTGACCTTGACCTAATTTTCTAAGTTAGGAATCAGGGGACTCAAATAAAAACATTTCAGGGTTATACGGTTTAACGGTTTATGAGTTAAAAAAACATACCGACAAATTTATTCCGTAAAGATAGATAACTCCTATAAAATTTCATCGAATCGCTTCGATCCAAATTAGCCAAAATTTTCTGAGGATGTAACGAATAATTTGTAAAAAGAATTTTGTCGCTATCTTTTTTTGTTACGAAGGAGATGCACACACATGATAAACAGTGAATAGGGAGATAACTCTTACAGAGAAAATTGTTCGTCTTAGCAGGGTGAAATTTAAAAGCGCATAAACTATACGATACAATATGAGAAATATCTAAGCGACATATTGCGAAACAAACATTTATCGCAAGAACAAAAGTTGGCGGAAAAAAAAAAATAATAATAATAATAATAATAATAATAATCAGAACAAATACAATAAGTCTTTCCACAGAAAAGTGGAAAGACTTAATAAATATAAAGCAATTGTTTTGAAAACAATTGTTAGGCAGTCTTTCCCCTCTGATGAATGGATAATTGGGTTTTTTTTATTGATTGATTTGGAAAAAAAGGGGGGGGGGTATTTGTTTGTTTGTTTGTTTTTGTAAAGGGTCTATATTATTATGTTACCGGAGAAGTTTCATGTTTAGTTTGGAAAGTTTTTCTTTTATTTTAGATACAGCGCGCGCGCAATATTGAGGAGACATCACGTGACGCGGGTTTTATATTAAGAAAAACTTAGTCTTTTAATTTCTTTTTAGGTCGGGACCTTGAACAGACAACATGTCTAGAGATGGAATGTACACAATGTAATTTTTTTGTCATTGTAGGAAATTGACATTTTGATCACAGTTCACCAGCAGTGCATGTTTTGGATTTAATCGATCCGGTGTAACTTTAAAACACATTTAATGATTATTTTTTGATAATGTCCATTTTTCAGCACCTGTTTGTAACACAGATTAGTATTTCAATCTCGGAGCGGACATTTTATTGTAGGTTTTTACTGAGATTGACGGACCTAGCAAGCGATTTTTACGGCATTGCCATTTTTTTTTCTAGGAAAAGTCTTGAGAGATATCTGCAAAAAGTTTTTTTATGAACCTTCAGTACATGTATGCCCTGCTGACTGCAAATTTTCAGGTCAATTGGACTTGTAGTTTCAGAGAATATGTGGATTTTTTTTCAGAAGAGACGTAAGAACAATAATAAAATAAAAATTTTCTTGAATAATTGAGAGTTTGTTCCTTCAATAAACTGTCATAAATAAACAGTCATACATATTGATTGATTGATTAGTTGGTTGATTGATTGGTTGGTTGGTTGGTTTGTTGGTTGGTTGATTAAACACGTTTGATAGGGTCACTTAGAACAAGGGGAAAAAGACCTCAAGAGACCTTGCATCCCGTATTAAACGCATGACACGGAAACATACATTAAGTGATTGATTGGTTGGTTGGTTGGTTGGTTAAACACGTTGGTTAAACATGTTGGTTTAACACGTTGGTTAAACACGTTGGCTGGTTAAACACGTTTGATAGGCTCAATTTAAACAAGCGAAAAAAAACCATCTTGGATCCCGTATTTAACACATGAAACGGAAACATGCATTGATTTATTTATTGGTTGGTTGGTTGGTTGGTTGGTTAAACACGTTGGTTAAACATGTCGGTTAAACACGTAGTTTAAACAAGTTGGCTGGTTAATCACGTTTGATAGGCTCAATTTTAACAAGCGAAAAAAAACCATCTCGGATCCCGTATTTAACACATGAAACGGAAACATGCATTGATTGATTGATTGGTTGGTTGGTTGGTTAAACACGTTGGTTAAACACATTGGATAGGCTCAAAATTGGATCCCGTATTTAACACATGAAACGGAAACATGCATTGATTGATTGATTGGTTGGTTGGTTGGTTGGTTGGTTGGTTGGTTGGTTGGTGGTTGGTTGGTTGGTTAAAACACGTTGGTTAAACACATTGGATAGGCTCAAAATTGGATCCCGTATTAACACATGAAACGGAAACATGCATTGATTGATTGATTGGTTGGTTGGTTGGTTGGTTGGTTGGTTGGTTGGTTGGTTAAACACGTTGGTTAAACACATTGGATAGGCTCAAAATTGGATCCCGTATTTAACACATGAAACGGAAACATGCATTGATTGATTGATTGGTTGGTTGGTTAAACATGTTGGTTAAACACGTTGGTTAATCATATTGGTTGAACACCTTGGTTAAACATATTGGTTAAACACGTTGGCTGGTTAAACACGTTGGATAAGCTCAATTTAAACAAGCGAAAAAAAAACATCTTGGATCCCGTATTTAACACATGAAACGGAAACATGCATTGATTGATTGATTGCTTGATTGGTTGGGTGGTTGGTTGGTTAAACATGTTGGTTAAACACGTTGGTTAAACACGTTGGCTGGTTAAACACGTTAGATAGGCTCAATTTAAACAAGCGAAAAAAACCATCTTGGATGGTTGGTTGGTTGGTTGGTTGGTAAGTTGGTTAAACACGTTGGTTAAACACGTTGGTTAAACATGTTGGTTAAACACGTTGGTTTAAACACGTTGGCTGGTTAACACGTTAGATAGGCTCAATTTAAACGAGCGAAAAAAAAAAACATCTTGGATGCCGTATTTAACACATGAAACGGAAACGCATTGATTGATTGATTGGTTGGTTGGTTAAACACGTTGGTTAAACACGTTTGATAGGCTCAATTAAAACAAGCGAAAAAAAAGAGACCTTGATCCCGTATCAAACACATGAAACGGAAACATTGATTGATTGATTGATTGATTGATTGATTGGTTGATTGATTGGTTGGTTGGTTGGTTGGTTGGTTGGTTGGTTGGTTGATTGGTTGGTTGGTTGGTTGGTTGGTTGGTTGGTTGTTGGTTGGTTGAAAATCAAACACACATAAAACTGTTTAAATAGTGCCAAAACCACATAACTTGATGAC